>NW_027150568.1:1135000-1342500 GCF_001643675.1 Monocercomonoides exilis
ATATTTGATGCATTCTTATTAGTATCATTATTATTAACAGAATAGCATCTCGTTATCTTCTCCTCTTCGTCTGTCTCCCATGGCCACAAGAAGCAGAAAGGGCGAAGGAAAAGAGAAGAACGCAAGCCAACAAAGGGGTCGAAGGGAAAGAGGCCATAGCAATCTTCTTTGAGGGGAGAGCACACTGCACAGCCACAGGAGAAGGAGGAGGGGGAAGATGAGAGAGAGGAAGAGGAAGAGGAGAGAGAAGAAAGAGAAGAAGAAAGAGAAGTATTTGTATTATTTCCTGTTTGTTTGTTGTTTATATCTTCCTTCACATCAGAAATAACAGGTTTTTCATCAATATCCATCTTAATACTCACTTCATTCCCTTCTTCTTTCTCTTTCTCTCTTCCTCCTTCACTTCCTCCTCCTTCACTTCCTCCTCCTTCACTTCCTCCTCCTTCACTTCCTCCACTTCTCCTCCTCCTCCTCCTCCTCCTCTCCTTCTCCCTCTTTCTCTCCTCTTTCTCTCTCTGCACTCCAAAACTAATAGCCCTCTGTTGGCAAGGAGACAACCGATTTCTCAAGTCATCCACACCCAACAGCCAGCAACACCTCACAAATTCTGTGCCGATGATTGGATGGCACCAGAGGAGAGGGGAGAGAGTTAAGGGGAGTGGGGATGGGAGAAGGAGAGAGGGAGGAGAAGAAGAAGAAGGAGAGGATGAAGAGGATGAAGAAGATATTAACGACAAAGAAGGAATTTTTAGATTCGATTTATTTGCAAGAGAAGAAGAAGAAGAATAAGAAGAACTAGCAGCCTGTATCACATTGAAGGGGACAAACGCATTCAATGCCACATTCTCTGGGAAGGAAGGCCCTGTGATGAGTTCGATGGACTTTCTGTGGGACAAATAGAAGGATCTGAGTCTTGTGCTGTAAATGCGCCTTTTTGAGGCGAAGACAGAGAAGAATGACTGGCACATAACATAGAAGAGAGCATGGAATTGGAGTTGTTGGGAAGAAGAGGAGGGAGAAGAAGAGGGAGAGGAGGAAGAGGAGGAAGAAGAAGAGGAAGAGGAGGAAGAAGGAGGGAGGAGAGAAGAAGAAGGGGAAGGAGAAGGAGAGGGAAAGGGGGAGGGAGAAGGGGAAGGAAAAATAGTAGATGAGGAAGAGGAAGAAGAAGAAGAATTGTCAATGAATTGTATTGAAGAAGAAGAAGAAGAAGAAGAAGGTTGTTGATATGCAGGAGTTAGAGCAAGAGAAGGAATGGAATAATAAGAAGAGGAAAAGGAAGAAGAAGAAGAAGATGATGATGATGATGATGATGATGAAAGACTGTTGTATGCAGGTGAAATGGAAGATGAGTGAAGCGAATAAGGTGTATGCAATGAAGAGTCAGAGGAAGAGGAAGAAGAAGGAGAAAGAGAAAGAGAAAGAGAAGATGATGAAGAAGAAGAGGAAGGAGAAGGATAAAGAGAGAAAGGAGAAGGAGAAGGAGAGGAAGAAACAACGGGAAAGGAAGGGGGTGAAGTGAAGGCATCAGAAATGGCAGAGGAAGAATGATGAAGATGTTGTGCTTGGATTTGTGTGGACGGAAGAGAAGAAGAAGGAGAAAGAGAGAGAGAAGGAGAAAGGGAAGGAGAAGGAGAAAGAGAAGAAGAAGGAGAAGGATTTTGAGAGAGGGGAGGAGAACGAGAGGCAGGGACAAAGGATCTTCTGGCAGAAGGGGGTGAATAATAAGGCTTGATAGAGACAGAAATAGAAGAATTAGAATTGCTGTTAGGGTTGCTATTGCTATTGTTATTGATGTTGGAAGAGGATTGAGAATAAACAGAGGAAGAAGAAGAAGGAGAAGGAGAAGAAGGAGAAGAAGGAGAAGAAAGAGAAGAAAGAGAAGAAAGAGAAGAAGAGGAGGAAGATAATGATGATAGCGGTGATGATGATGATGATGATGATGATGTGATAGTTTTAGGAGAAATGGAAGAAGAAGAAGAAGAAGTCAAATTTTGCATAGAAGAAGAAGAAGATACAGCAACTCCTTCACTCATGTTATTCTGCAACATCGCTATAGAATTCGCACTCAACGCATATCTCTTCTCCTTCTTCATCTTCACCAGCATAATCTTCTGCTGTGCTTCCGCATATTTCCTCACCCACTCCAGTATGAATTCTAAGTATTTGGCAACCACAGGCCAAGAGATGAAAGGGGAGCGTGTGAGGAATGCAGCTAAATGGACAGCGCATGTGTAGCAGAGTGACTCAGAAGTGGCTATGAGCTGGCGGAGAGAGCGGATCTGCTCGCTTTGCCGGCGCTTTTGGTGGGAGGAGAGAGAAGAAGAAGAAGAGGATGAGGAGGAAGAAGAAGAAGAAAGAGAAGAAGAGAGAAAGAAAGGGGTGTGGGAAGGTGTGGAGATGAGGGAAGGAGAAGGAGAAGGGGAAGGGGAAGGGGAGGGGGAGGGAGAAATGGAGAGAGAATGAAGAGATTGCAATGAAGATGATAGACGAGAAGAGGAAGAAGAAGAAGAAGAAGAAACAGAAGAACGTCTTGATAATGCTGAAGAAGGAGTGGAAAACAATGAAATTCCCTTGTGATTGGAGAAGGAGGCAGAGAGGGGAGTGGCAGAAGGTGAAGGGAAGCTGATGAGAGAAGGTTTGGACTGTTGAGTAGGTGTGGATGTTGCGATTGATAGAGAAGATAATGAAGAAGAGGAAGAGGAAGAGGAGGAAGGAGAAGAAGGAGTAGGAGTGGAGGAGGATGAGAAAGAGGATGATGAAGAAATAGATGAAGATGTTGGTGTCTTCAGAAGAGAAGGTAAAGATGATGAAGGTGAAGATGAAGTAGTAGTAGTAGTAGATGGATGAAACAGAACAGAAGAAGAATATGGAGCAACCAGAATATCTGCCAGAGCTGTCAATCTTGTTGTGTATTTGGAGAGAGGAAGAAAAAGCGAACTCAGCACAGCACACGACAGACTATCTGGATTGCCTGTTGTTGCTCGCTCAGATGGAGAATTGGAGAGTGTTGAGGAGGAAGCTGACCGAGAAAGAGGAGCAGGAGATGCTCCGTCGCGAGTTCTGTGTGAAGGATCGGTTGATGCCAGGGGTTCCATTTCATCTGCTCTGGATAAGCTTCTGAATTGCTGAATGCTGTTCTCAAGAAATGGCATCCTGCCATCTTGGCACGAGTACGAGTGCAGTGCGCATACCCACAACACAAGGAATTTCACTCTTTGGCACCGTGCAGGAGATAAAAGCGTTGTTTCAAATTGTTTAAATAAGGCCTGAAAGACTTTATCTTTGTATTTCTGAGTTGTTTTCTCATTTATCACAAGAGAATGTGCACCAGATTGGCATTCAGGCCATGATGAAGGATCAGATAAAAATAAAAAATCGCGTGATCTCAAAACAAGAAATGGTGTCCTATTTTTTTCGTCACAGAAAACAAAAGTCAAAAAAAGAAACATCATCTCCATCACCAGATCAAATTTTCCCAAATCATCTAAAAGTGTATTTTCTTCTGTTAAATCTTGACTGGAACCCAGTGAATCAGTAATGGCATTAATTGCAGATAATTCTGCTCGTTCTTGTTCGCTAAGTTCTATTTCATCAAGTTGAATCTGATAAAAAATAGTAAGCGTAGCAAAAAATTATAATGATCAAAAATTTTCAAAAATCAAATATACATCTAAAGCCATGAGTTTATCAAATATCATGGGAATAATTTGTTCCTGAACAGAAGGGTTATATCTGCATATAAAAAACACAAGGTCATAATATCGTCTATGAACATCTGATGTTCGTTTTTCATGTGGAAAAAACTGAGTTATTATTGAAGTCAAATAGGAATTAGCAAGCGGGACACGATTTAAAACGTTTGCAATATAAATATTGATATTTTTAAAATATGAGTCTTCAGAGCTCTGTTGATTAAGGTTTAAGTATTTATCGAAAAAAGCATGATAGACTGGCTCTATTAGTTCTGGCTGTGCTATGAGCTTTTCCATTTTGTCGGACAGTAACGCACAGATCCGACAAAATACTCAGTAAGTATGATCTATGTAATATTATATATTTAATCAATGAATCGATCAAATTTGTAATTATTTATTTGAAATATTTGTTGTTTTCTTTTTTAAATAAAAATTTATCAAAAAAAAAAGTTAAGTGAATAATGTTAATAGGGATATATTATCTTTCGTAACATATCCATTTGCCTTTCATTTCACAAATTATTGACCATTTTAGGTCAGAATTTATTTTTCTTCTTTGATGAAAACGTAAATTATGATGATGATATCAAAATCAAATCCCTCAAAAATTATCATTTCAAAAACATGTGCGCTAATGTTTTGTATAATGGTGCATCTTCCTTGCATAAAATGATAAATTTACAATTTGATTTCTTTCACAATTTTTCTTTTTTCGGTTGTTTCAATGAATGTCGTTTAAAAAATATGGATAAAAGCATAATTATTGAAAAGGAAATTTCTATTAGTTACTAATTCAAACGAAAATGTGATTAAAACTAATGTAGAATACTAAATTATCATCGAATAAGATGAAAATTTTCTTGTAAATATGTTACTCAAGAAGATTTCACTTCAAGAAAAACACACAAAATTCGGACGTGCTGTTCAATCAAAGATATCACTCACTCATTACTTCCATCATAATACACTTTGATTTTCGCAAACACAAACACACACACACAGAAAATTGAAAAATAACACATTATAACAAAAAGAATTTTAAAAAATCCTCTCACTTTGAATTTGAATAAAAATATCTCAAGCCAATCTGAACAAATGCAAATCAAAAGGTAATGATAAATATCAACAAAACTTAAAATAATGCAAATATTCTTTTTTTTTAATGTTAATTAGAGCGAACATATAAAAACGTTGATAGACAAAATGAGAGAATCCTAATATAAACTGACGATGAATAAAGTCAAATAACATTACATTCTTCAATTATAACAATTCGTCAACAAAGAAAAAATCGAGTGAAAAAAAGGTGCACAAAAATATCAGACAAATTGTCTTATAATTATGCTAATCAAGAAGAAGAAAATAAACTAACTAACGAGAACATATAAATGCTATTTTCATCATTATTCAATAAAAAAAATAACAAAAGAATTATAACAGAAACTCCTACTAATGTTCAGTTTCACTAACAAATTCATGTTACAGATGTAACTTTCACATGATAGGAAGAAGAATAAGACATACTTATCAACATTTCAGTACGTTTAAAAGATTCCGATATAACAACAATGCTTTACGTTCTTATAAAATACGCAAAGATTTCAAATGATTGTTCTGAGAATATCCAATGAACAAACATTCATCATAACGCCATTACAAAACAACAAACTGACTGCTTCTGAAAGAAACAAATCATAAAATCGAATTTCCGAAATGTGTAAATTATATCGCATCAACCTTCGCGATGGCTTCAAAACTTTCGGGTTTTTCATCGTCAAATGCTCCTTCGCCTTGAATGAATCTTTTCATTGTTTCAAGAAGTTCATTTTCGCTAATCCAACAATCATGGCTTATCTTCTTTAAGAAAATAACTTCTGATTGATTAATAACGATTAGCGGTACCCCAAGCAATTTTGACCACCAGCTATTTTTAAAGGGCAAATCGCGCAGTGTTTTCATTGCGATAGCGACAGCACATAGTATAAGCGTTCCAAGGTTGGATTCGCTGATGACTGTTGGTTTTCCTTTTTGTTTATCAATATTTTCTTGATGAATAAGCCGACGAATTAGAATCACTGCTGAAAAAAGCTCTCCAATAGTTATCCTTGAATGACGTTTTATGGCATCGAAAAATTGCTTTATTCTTTTTGATAAATCCGTTCCTTCTTTTGTGAAGATATATTCTTGAGTCGAAGCAGAAAGTTCAACAATTGATGGTAAAAAACTTGAAAGACAAAATGCTATTCCGTCGGAAGCTGCGCTAATGCAGGCGTCGTCCACGTGCTCCGAAACGAAGCTCAAATTCGATATCCCTTCATCAATATATATAAATTCGGAGAGTTGCTGTTTCAGGAAATAAGCATATTGATATCCTTTTTCCCCTTTTGTCATATTCGTTTCGTTAAATGTACTCTTTTCTCTGTAGAGAAAAAAAAAATAATTCATATTTATTCCAAATAATTTTTTATCGGAATAAATTTAAATTATCACACTTCACATAAATTGGATAAGAAGTCATTCTTCCGTAATCTGTTGTAACATGAGTATTAGATTGTAAAGTGAATTGCATTGACAATTGTTATTATCTATAGCAAAAGTTATTTACAAGAAAATGTTATATTTATTGTATTAAGGGTAATTCCTTTCCGTTTATCACAAAATAAAGGGAACGGAAATAAGAAAAATGAAATATCGAATAAATTGTTGGAATGCATGTTAATTTTATACATATAATAAAATGATTATCTCAAAATATTTCTATCTCCGAATTTTTGAAGAATTCAAGTTTTCTTAAATATCAAGAAAAAAAGAAATAAATAGAAGAATAATTGTTGGGAGTTGAGAAACTAATTTGAAAGGAAGCTGCCTCCATTCCACAATCGCTTTCGCATCATAACCTTTCTTTTTCATTTTGTTGAGTTTGCGCAGATGAGCAATGGGATCTGTGAAACGTTTCAGCCATTCGCATTGATCGATCAAAATAAATCCTTTGTTCACTTCTGTTGTTATAGTGCCATCACTAGAAGCAGAACAACCAAGATATTGAGAGGAAAGAATAACATGTTCTGGTTCTCTGAAATCTTCCTGGTTGTTTTTAGATTCGAAAGGATCCATTGAAACACTGAAGTGGATGTTAAATGACTTTTTGTTTGTTATTCTGAATGCTAAAGATGAGGCAATAGAAATGTTGGGAGAAAGAAGAGGAGATAAAATATCTGGTGAATAATGGTGCTGTTGAGTCATTTCACAATCGAATTGGAGAAGATGCTGATTTTGCTTTGGTGAAGATAAATTTTTTTTATTTGAATTAGAAGAAGGAAATTGAAGAGGAAAAGATATCGAGTGAATGAAAGAGCTGTCAGATGAAAAGGGCTTTGGTGGATGTGTGGATGAAGAAGGCAAACAAGAAGCAGAAGGCAAAAAACAAGATGGAGAATTAGATTGGAGAGCAAATAAACTTGAAATAGAATCTTCAAAAGGTTTGTCCGTGTGTGATATTGAAGATGTTGAGTCTGATAAAATTTCTCTTTCTTCTTCTTTTTGATGAAATGAAATAAAATTTGAAGAGTTTTGTGGAATGGAATCTTCATCTTGATAATCAAACCGTTCACAATTTGTTGTGTTTGATTCTTTTATCTTGTGTTTTGAGTCAAAAGGTAAAGAATATTTGTTTCTAATTGCATTTTCAACCGAAGCATCAGAATCATCATTTTGAAAAATGTGTTGTTCGCTGCCTTCTTCATCATCACCATCATCATCATCATCATCTTCTTCTTCTTCTTCTTCTTCTTCTTCTTCTTCTTCTTCTTTCTCTTCTTCTTTGATATCCTTATTAGACAAGTTCCTCTTTGATGCTTTCTTTCTTTTTGCTTTTTCCACTCCAATAAAATAGATTTGTAGGTCAGACAATTCCTTTCTCTTTTCTTTCTTCCTCATTTTCTGCTCGCATTTAGCTATCAGCAGCAGAATCCTCTTCTTTTCATCTCTTGTCATCCCTCTGCTCCTCCCTTCTCTCAGTCTGTTCTCCAGCTCTTCCAATGTATTCTCTACTTCTCTATGTTCATTCTTTTCCTTTCCTTCCATCTTCTCATTCTCCTTTTTGTTTATCTTTTCTTCTTCCATTTCCCACATTTTTTTCTCCTCTTCATCGTCTATCCAATCTTTCCTCAGCCATTCCCCAAACTGCTTTTTGTACTTCTTCGCTTCGCGAATCTGCTTCTTCACTCTCAAAATGCGTTTTTCTGGTAAAGATCTGCCTTTAAAATTTTTTGATTCGCATTTCTCGTCTAATTCTTCTTTTCTCTCTCCGACTTCCCTTTCATTTTCATCCACTTCAAATACTTCTGTTGAATCTGTCATTGTTGCAACTGCGTGTGTGGAAGTCGAGATCAGCTGTTGGTCCATCGTGTCTTCTTCCTTCCATCTCTTCAGCAGTTGGCTTTTCTGGTATTGCGCTATCCCTGACTCCTTCGCTCCATCCACATCCATCTCCAAGTCGCGGAAGTGGCTTCCGTTTTTAGAGGAATCGCACCTCCACCTGGAAAGGGATGTGGCTAATCCTTGTCGCTCATTTTCGAGTGAATGTGTAGATGCAGATGTGCTGTGAGAAGAGAGTGAGCTGTTGTCTGACAAAGAGCTGCCGGCAGTTTCGTCTATTTTCGACGAGTTTTGTTGATTTCGGATATTTTTGGATGATATCATTAACTCGTTTTCCATTTCCAAAAGGAGTTTGTTCAAAGGAAAAATTCTTGATAATTCTTCATCCTTATCGAAATTTGGTACTTTGCGTTTATAATTATTAGCCTTTAATTCTCTGCCTTTTTCAGTTGCATTTGATGGTATTACGCAAGCTATATCATTTGATATTTTACCTCTTAAAATCAATTTCGAAAACATATTAGTAGAGGTGCATTCTCTGGATAATGTTCTCCTGTTTATGTTTTCAGGAATATCCAAATTTTTCAAAGATTCTTGCGCCAATAAAGAATCCCGAGGAGTTGATGTTACGAAAGATAGTTTTTGGACATGTGTTGTGGATTTTTTGTGTAAATGACAAATACTACTTCCTGAGCCTTGTCTAGAATTAAATGAAGATTGATTTTCGCGAGTTTTTGCAAGTCCTGAGAAAACAGTTGGGTGAATTGCATCTGCATCCAAAGAAAAAGGAGATGATGAAGCAAGTGTCGTAAATGATGTTGTGTATGAATTAATTGCCTCGATGTTTGGTTGTTTCTTTTGTATAATTTTGTGAGATAATTGAAATGTGTTGTTAAAACCCTCGGAATCCTATAAAATAAAATACGTATACAACGCAAAATATTGACAACAAAAATCTTTTCAAAAAATGTTTGTACGTTGGTCCAATGATACTTCTGTCTTTGAAACGACTCAGGAAAGTTCATTCTAAAGCTTCTCGCATTAAATTGATAAGATAAAAATAAGAAATATATATATTGATAATACAAAATATCAATAATAGATACTTTGTGCATCAGTATTTTGCTAGAAAAATTAAAATTGTCGATTTAAAAATAAGCGCAAATATTAAATTAAATATGGGGAACTAAAAAGAAATAGAAAATATTCATTAACTTTTTATGTTCAAACCTCATCATATAATTTCTAGTTTGTTGATGTGAAATGTCTATATGCATTTTTTTTTTTTTTTTTATTTTATTAATTTTTTTTTTATTCAAAAAATTTATTTTTGTTAATTGCAATTCTTTAATATCAAATGTTATTCTTTTAAAATTTCATATTAAAGAATTGTTCTAAAGTGAATTTTGAAAAAAAGAAGAAGAATTGAAAGAATTCTTTTAATTACAAAGGAGTTTGAAGATTTTTGTTAACGATGAATTACAATTGAAAATTTGAAGTCTTTTTCTTAAAAAATTTTGGAAAAAAATGAGAAAACAGTTTGAGAGATCTTATTGAATGTCATAAATTATTTTTTGAATTGAAAAGTTTATTTTGTATAGTCACTTATGAAATTTTAAATATTTTTTGAAAAAAAGGTCTCTTTTTTTATTATTGGGTGGTCCATATCTCTTTGCAAAAATAATAAAAAATGGGAAACACAAAATGAATTATCAAAAAATTCACGATATAACTGGATTTTTTTACGTAAATCGGTCTGAATAATGATCAAATATGTGATAAACTTCAATTTGTTGTTGTTGGGGCTTCCGGATATTCGAACTATACATACCTTGAAAACAAAAATTATTCGAAATATTTCAACAGATATGATTTTTCAAGTGTTTGATTGTTGGATAACATGATTGCAATTAATTACGACTCATAATGGTTTTTATTTTTACGAAAGATTTTTTGACACATCATTTTAATTACAATAATAAATAATTTTTACAAAATATTTGTGACCACCCTATAAATATCTATTTTCAATTTTCAAAACATCAAAAACTCAGAAGCCTTAAATATGTGAAAATATTGTTATAGATTAATTCCCATTCTTGTGATATAAGGAAATTAGAATTTTATTATGTTATTATTTTTAATGTTTAATAATTGATCTGGAAAATGAAACAAAAATGACTTTTCAAAATTTTGAAGAAATTAAATTTAAACTTGACATTCATACAAAAAATGAATGAATTTGAAAAACATTAAAAGATTCATGTTTTTTTTGCAACAAGTGATGAAAGAAAATGATGTTGAAATTTGATATTATTTCGTACGGTTCTGACTGTTCGTTTCAATCGATCATATTGAAATATCAAATGAGTGTCCTGATATGCGTTCTGGAATTTTTTTTTCTTTCTTGTTCTTTTTTTTCTTTTCTTTTCTTTTTTTTTCTTTTTTTCCCCCTATTCAATGAAACACTATGAAAAAAGACTAAAATTTAAATGAATGGGGGTAAATTCGAACTTTCAAGCTTTTTTTTTGCACAAAGCAAGAAAAAATGCTTCACTTATAACTTTGTTTCGCTTTCTCTGATTTCTTTATAAATTTGATTTTCATATTCGTAAACAGGCATCGTTGAAATCAAAACATAAAGAATTGTGTCATTTCACATATCTCAAAAAACCGATCCATTTTTATTATGTTTTTTTATCACAAAATGATAAAGAAAAGTGCACAATTTTTCAATGAAAATGCATGAAGCGAAATATTTTGCCCCAAATGAGAAATCAATATTCTGTAATTTATCATTTAAAAAAATTTTCTGTTTCTGAAAATAGAATCTGATTAATAATTAACACACACAAAATTTAATGTTTTCAAAAATGAAAACAAATAAAATAGTTTATTAATAAACTCTTTTGAAAGAATAAAATTGCACAAATCAAATAAAAAAAACAGCTAGTGTTATTATTAATTCCTCACTTTTTTTGAAACGTATATTGTGTAAGATTGCTAAGTTTAATGAAATAAGATAACACTGATTTGCTTGAAAAAAATTCAAAAATGAGAAATGATTGAGGGATTGTTTCAGAAAATGATCAAAATATGTGGAGTTGTTAGAAAAAAAATAAGTGATAATAATTGAATCCATGCAATTACTGTTTACGACTTCGGATTGAAAATTCACTTTGAATATCAATAAATGAACACTGAAAAGTTATTTCTCCTTTCAAAGAAAATTTTTTCATAAACATTATTTTATACTTTGTCTTTTTTAACAATATAAATGCATTTTTCATTTGAAAGCAAAATTACAACCAAAGAAATCAAATCTTGTTTGAATCAACACTCTGAGAAAAATTATGATTTCAAAAGAATCATTCAGATGCAGAACAATTGACTTTTTTCAGAAAAACATAACTTTAATTTTTTTTTAAAAAATCAAATAAATGAATATTTTAAAAGAATACTGATAAACAATGCAACCAATTTATAATTTTTTTCTTTGAAAAAAAAATTTTTTTTTTGATTATTTTTGATTGGAACATTTCAGAACAATTGCAACTCGGTTAATGCACAAGATACGACCGGTCACAAAATTGTCATATGTCACAGCAATGATAACAACATATTGTGCACATAAGTTTTTTTCTGATGATTGTGTGCGGAAACTGTGAAATATCTTATTTTCGATTTTCTTGAAAATTCCGAATCCTGTTCAATTTTTAATGAAATAAATGAGTTTTTTAAGGGTTTTTATTTGTTTGCTTTTTTTATCACAGTATTAATGATAGGGCTTTATCCCAAATCAACTTATTGGGGTTTAATTCTGTTGCATAAATTGCTCAATTTTTTTTATATAAAAATTATTTAACATTGATCAAAAAAATGCTCTGTTTAAATTGGGGACAAATAAAATTGAATATGTTCAAAGCATATTTGAGTGCATTCTTGTAGTATTTCAGTTATTAATTTGTTTATTTTGATTATTGTTGAATATAATTGATGTTAAAGAATTTATGATCAACACCTATTTAGAGGGAAATAACAATTTGATTCATTTGAAAATAATAGTTTCCGCACAAAAGAAAGAAAGAATAACATTGTGAAACAGAAAACAACCACGTTACAATCATTCATACAAATTTTTATTAACGGTCGTATATTGTGCAATTACCTGCAACTCATCATTTTCTGAAAAACTTTTTTTCAATTAACGAGATATTGTAAATGAGATTGAAAATGTGTGTTTTTTTGACAAAAGACAGAAAAAAAGCACAAAAAATTAAAAATTTCTCATGCTTGATACTTTTTCTCCTTATTTCCGAAAGAAAGTTCAGAAAAAAAATGAGCTCATAATATATTTTTTATTTTCTTCTAAAAATGGAAATAAAGTGATCTTAGTAGAAAGAAAGAATGAGTATTCTACCAAATATTTTCAAACAAGAATCTGAAATACCACCAGAGTATAGATTAGAACGTCCAATTTCTGTCACACATTACTTATGCGATGGAAAGCTTGTTGAATTTCATGGTGAAACTACAAAAGTATTTATTCTTTTTATTTCTTGTTTAATTGAATTTCTCATTTAATAAAATGTTATTCAAATTTAAAAGGTCACATCTCCAATATGCGAACAAGTGGATGGAAAATGGGTTCCAACTTTTATTGGAACAACTCCGAATATGACTGATGAACAAGTTGTCTCATGCTTGGATGCCGCTGTCCGTGCATATTCAAATGGCGCAGGAGCATGGCCAACAATGCCAATTGAAGGAAGAATTAGACACGTTGAAGCATTTGTCGAAGAACTTATTAAACGCCGATCTTTATTAATTAATTTGTTGATGTGGGAAATTTGCAAAAACGTGACAGATGCAACAAAAGAATTTGATAGAACAATAGATTACATTCGTGATACAATTAACGCTTTGAAGGATCTTGACAGAGGATCTTCTCGCTTTGAGATTAAAGATGACATTGTTGCTCAAATTAGAAGGGCACCGTTGGGTGTTGTCTTGTGTATGGGTCCCTTCAATTATCCATTTAATGAAACAATGACAACGCTTTTGCCAGCAATTATTATGGGAAATACATGTGTGTTCAAGCCACCAAAACATGGCACAATCATGTTCAAACCAATTATTGAATGTTTCGCAAAAGCATTCCCAGCAGGAGTCGTTAACTCGATTTTTGGACCTGGAGGAGCAGTTATCACACCCATTATTACAACTGGAAAAATTGACGTTCTTGCATTTATTGGATCATCTGGTGTTGCTGACAAGATCAGAGTTCAACATCCTCATCCTCATAGATTGAGATGCGTTTTGGGTCTTGATGCGAAAAATCCGGCTATTATTTGTAAAGATGCAGATTTAGATCTTGCAGCACGTGAATGCGTTCTTGGAGCATTATCATTCAATGGAGAGCGTTGCACAGCAATCAAGATAATATTTGTTCACGAGGCTGTGGCAAATGAGTTTGTGGAAAAAGTGTGCAAAGAGGTAGCAAAGTTGAAAGTTGGACTGCCATGGGATAAGAAAGAGGATGGTACATACTGCAACATTACTCCACTTCCGGAAAGAGGGAAGGTTGGGTGGATGCAACAAATGACAGAGGATGCAGTTTCAAAGGGAGCGAAGGTTGTGAATGAACATGGAGGTGACTATAACGAGACATGCTACTCACCAGCTGTTGTATTTCCAGTGACAAAAGAAATGAAGCTCTTCCATGAAGAACAGTTCGGACCAATTGTTCCTATTTCAGTGTTTAACGATTTGGATGTGCCAATCGAGTTTATTAGAGAATCGAAATTTGGCCAGCAAGTCGCTATTTTCGGCCGCGATGCAGATGAAATTGCACATCTTGTTGATCCATTGGTGAACCAAGTGTGCCGCGTGAACATCAACTGCCAGTGCCAACGTGGGCCTGATACATTCCCATTCACTGGAAGAAAAGACTCCGCTGAGGGCACACTTTCAGTGTCTGATGCGTTGAGATGCTTTTCGATCAGAACGTTAGTGGCAGCTAAGAAGACTCCAATGAACACAGCTATTTTGCAGGAAATTGTTCATGATAGAAAAAGTGCTTTCTTGTCTACTGATTTTATTTTTTAAGCGAGACCGAAAGCACTGATGATGCTTTATCATCTTTATAGTTTTGTTTTGTTATGTTTTTAATAATTTTTACATGGATATATTGAAGGAGAGATAAATGTTTGATATTTAAAAATTGTTATTTGCTATTTGAAATTTTTAAATTTGAATATGTCCACTTTCTGTATAGTTTTAAGTAGTTATTAAGTATTTATTATGTTTGTAATTCATGTTCTCAATATATTGAGATGTTTTATAAGAAGGTTTGAGAACTTGTTAGATTGTAACATGAAAAAATCGCGATAATTGCATCTTTTATTTTGTATTTTTTAATTTAAATTGTATGAAAAAATTTTTACTATCCAATATAAATTGTGTGAAAGTCAATTTGTTTTGAAATGTCCCAGTTTATTTCAGTTTTTGTGATATATTTATCAAAATGCGTTGACATCATAACCAGAGCATGCAGTTTGCATCCTTTTCAAAGAGATCTGAGCAATGCTGTTAATGTTTTAGAGCCTTTGTTATTATCATATTTATTTCTATTTCTTTTGAATAATTTGTAGTGAGGCATTTCGCAAAAACTAACAAAAAAAGGAAGATAGAAAAAAAAGGCAGATTTGGAAATGAAAATCTTCGAAAATGAAGATTAAGATGAAATTGCGACATGTCAAGATAATTTCTGATAAAAACCTAATTATCAAACTATCGAAGAGAAATAAATAAAATATTCACTTTGAAAAGAAGATAAAAAAGACAGTTATTTTATATTTTAAAAATAAAATAACATTTGTATAAATCAAAACAAGATATTACAACTGAAAAAAAGCATTAATTTGGTGCTGCATATGAAAAAAGCATTATAAATAACAAATCTAAAAAACAACAAAATGACGGCAAGCATCATTTTTTTACACAATAGAAATCGAATGACGAAGAGAAAGAAAGAAAGAAAGAAAGTGAAAAAGAAAGTACATAAAAATAGGATTATATTGAGCGAGAATTTGAATAGGCAACCAACAATCCGCAGAATTTGTCAAAAAATCAAAAAATTCAATAAAATAATCCAAAATAATGAAAAAGATAGAAAAAAATGTCTGAAATATGAGAGGATATTCATTATATTTGAATACTGAGAAAAAGAAAGAAAGAAAAAACGAAAAAAACCACAAATAAAAATCAATTTCTCTTTGAATTAAACAATTTGTAAAGCGAAAGCCGATATGAATACCGATTCACACATATCCACTTCTTTCTCTCTTTTGTAATTTCTCTTCTTTGAAACATAATTACAAATAAGAATTGTATGCGCTTTAGATTTAAAAAATCACTCCTTTTCAGCAAATGGTGGCTTGAATAGAAGAAATAGCTTCTGGAACATAATAACGAGAAAGGATGATTTAAAAATACCCAACTATCTATATAAATTCCACATTAATCAATAAAATACATTATAACACATTCTTTTCTTCTTAGACTTTTCAATTTAAATAATTTCCCCCTCTAATGCTTTGGTGGAAGGAAAAGCTCATTCACAACAGAAGTCTGCTTTCCAACAAACGGCAGCGCCTTTCTGCTCATCCTTCCAGACACCCCCATCACATGCTTCAGTACCCTCCACCTCTTCTCATTGCCCTCATTCTCTCCATCTCCTTCCTCCACAATCTCAGTGAAGCTGCCAGACTTTATCATCCCCATCGAATCCTTTCCAGACGCACCATGTGCCGCAAAGCTGTCCTGCTTCTGCGATGAAGCAGCCTGCTCCCAAATAACATCTTCTCCGCTTCCTGTTCCACTGTGCAGCGTAGGTGGCGGAGGAGGTGGAGCATCAATCAGGATCTGAAGCGATTCTGCTGCTATTAGAGAAGACGAAGACGAGGCACGCTTCATCGAGTCAGGTAGAGTCAGAGTGCAGCCACGCGGTGGAGGCTGAGTGAGCTGGTAGACACCAGCAGGCACTCCTTCATCAACAGCGATTTCAACCTCTCCGTTGAAAGGTTCAGGCATCTTGATCACCAGATGCACAATGAACTTCATCGGGAGGATGAGCAAAGAGAAAGCGAAGGTGAATCCCCACAGCTGCGGAGTGATGGGGATGACTGTGAAGGCGTCTCGAAGACCAGGGACAACCATGATGAGCGCTTGCAGAACGGCAACAATAACCCAAATGACGATGAACATGATGTTTGAGAAGATGCGGTCGAAGAAGTTAACTTCGTTGTAGCACTTTCTGGATGCGATCCAGTTGAACATCTGCATCCAGATGAATGTGTTGAAGATGAACGAAAAATGCTCCTCTGAAAACACAGCCACACGCGGATCGAGCAAGAAATGGCGGCAAAGTGAGTGCGGAAACATCACATGCGAACACTCCACCACATCGTGCGACTCCAACAGCGGGCACCGCACCACATTCCAGTTTGTGTCAACCGAATTGCTTGCATCTGAATACTTATCTCCCCACAAAAACAGCCCCACTACAATCATAATCATCTCATAGATGGCACCTGACACAATGTTCCGCCACATCGACTTGCAGATGATGCTGTCCTTCTTTCCGTACGGCTTCCGCTTCAGCAGCTTCTTCGTGGGCGTTTCTGTTGCCAGCGCTAGCGCAGCCAGTGTGTCCATAATGAGATTCACCCACAGCATCTGCACAGCTCTCAAGGGAGTGATGGCGAAGATGGCTCCAAACACAGCAATGATGATGGCAGCAATGTTGACCGTCAGCTGGAACTGGATGAACTTCCGAATGGAGTCATACACATTCCTACCCCACATCACCGCTTTCACTATTGATGCAAAGTTATCGTCAGTGATGATGATTGACGATGCATCTTTAGCCACTTCTGTTCCTGTGATGCCCATCGCAAACCCGACATCTGATTTCGACAATGCAGGAGCATCATTTGTGCCATCACCAGTGACAGCCACCACATGTCCCAAATCTTGCAGCCCACTTACAAGTGTGTGCTTGTCAATAGGCGATGATCGCGCAAGCACCTGAAGACGAGGCAGCACTCTCTTCCTGTCCTCGTCAGAAAGAGCACGGAAGACAGGACCTTCCATCGCAATCCCGTTCTGCGGGTCGTAAATGCCGCATTCTTCAGCAATGTGCATGGCAGTGACGATGTTGTCCCCTGTCACCATCCGCACCACAATATGCGCATCGTGGCAGTCCTGGATGGCAAATGGCACTTCTCTTCGGAGTGGGTCTTTGATTCCTGTGATCCCCAGTAGTATCATTTCTGCCTCAGGTGGATTGTCTCCGAAGGGACCCAGCGACTCATCTGCTGCTCCGTCTGTGCCTTCTGTCAGGTTGTGTGAGGATTGGCTGTTGTACCCTCCACCAGCTGCTTTGGTTGTTGTCGCTGCTGCAAGTGCTGCATCTCTGTTCGATGCTGTTGAAGCTGTCTCATTGTGGTGCTTCTCGTCGTCTTCACTTCCTGTTGCTGACTCATACGCAGACTGGACAATACCAGCTCTTGTGCTTGTGCCCTTTGGAGATCCCTCCACTTGCTCCACTCCTCTCATCAGAAGCGGATCATTCAACCTACTCAACCTTGCACTCCCCAAAGCTGCTTTCTTCTCCTTCAGCAGCGGCGAGTTCGCATCAATGTCGCGATATGCCAGTGCAATCGTACGGAGCCCCATAGACGCCATTGTGGTGATCTGCTGATTGATCTCTGTCCGCTCTGCCTCACCGATCTCGACAACTCTTCCGCCACGGTGCATCTTCGTGCAGAGTGCAGACACAATTTCACTTGCTCCCTTTGTGTGCACACGATATCCATTGCCTTTCTGCAGGATGACTGTCATCCGCTTCCTCTCAGACGAGAAGGGAAAAGTCTGCACTGCTTTCTCCCGCTTCCTCACATTCGTGTAGTTGACACCTTGTTCAGTGCAGAAGAGAAGCAGAGCACATTCAGTCACATTACCCAGATAGTCCACGCCTTCTGAGCTGCGGTCAACTTTGATGTTGGCTGAGGAGTTGAGCGAGATGGCTTCAGCTACCATTGAGAAGAACTCAGGTGTCAGACTGAGTTTGTTGTTGGAACCGTCAGCTGCGTTGGCAGCAGCAGAAGGAGAAGGAGTTTGGCAATGGAATGAGAGATGCACCACTGCGTTGGCAGGCTGCATCGGATCCAGCTCAATCTCAATGGCGCCTCTGTCGCTGCTGCCACCGTCCAGCAAATTGGCCTCTTCTCCATTTTTGCTCGGACCACTCTGTCTATTTGAGGGAATGTTTGCTGATTGTGACGACGACGACGACGATGATGATGAAGCAGCGTTATTAGAAGAGGATGAAGAAAAAGAGCCATCAGCATTGCGGCTGTTGTCGTTGAAGTCCATCCAGTTGTCCACTCTGTTCTTCTGCACATCGCTGCGCATCTCTCCATCGAACCAGCAGTGCGTCACTTTCATCTTGTTCTGTGTGAGTGTGCCTGTCTTGTCAGAGCAGATGGTTGTGGCCCCTCCCATCGTCTCACAGGCGGATAGCACACGGACAAGGTTGTTGTCTGCAAGCATCCGCTTCATCGAATACGCAAGGGCAATGGTAACGGCAAGAGGTAGACCCTGAAGAAAAGGGGGATAAATGAAAGGAAAGATAGGAAAGATAGGAAAGATAGGAAAGATAGGAAAGATAGGAAAGAAAGAGAAATTGGCTATAAAAGTGAATAGAAGAATGAAAATATACATACTTCTGGAACGGCCATGACGATGATGGTGACTGATATAGTGAAGTAGTCTAACAAAAGAATCCAATATTTCCCTTCAGAAAACTTACTCGTCTCCTGAATAGCAGGCACCAACCAAAAGATAAGCAGCAAAACGAGAACGAAACCAGCGGCAATAAATCCGACAACGCCAATTGCTATCATTATTTATATAGAAACGAAATGATATTTTCATATTATAAAAATTATGTGAAATAAATAAATAAATAAGTATTTTATAATTGTAAGAAATAACATCTCAAACATTTTGAAAGGGCATCCAATTTTTCCTGCAAGGGAGTCAAAGACCGCTCCTTTGCGGATGTCAAAACAGCTTGTTTCAAGATTCCGAATTGAGTGTCCATTCCAACAGCAGTTGTGACCATCTTTCCGTATCCAGTTTGAACTTTGCAGCCACACAGCAGGAATGGGTGCTTATCTGGTGTTTTTCGGATCAGGTCTGATTCACCAGTCATCGGAGCTTCATCGCATGAAATGTTGTTTGATTCGATGCAAAGACCATCAACAGGGAGAACATCTCCAGTTGAAACTGCTACAACATCTCCAACCATTATGTCAAAAACGGAGATTTGAGTCGGCTCGCCTCCTCGAGTTACAAGAACAAGCCGATCTTTTTGACGCTCATTTAGTTTTTCAAATTGCCTTTCTTGTGACCAAGTGTTCCATGCGCTTACAACTAAAAACAGAATTATCATTTAAGCAAAACTTCAAAAATCAAAATATTTTATATATTTTCGAAACAAACATGTCACAATTATAACAGTGGCATATATGGCTGTTCCATCAAGCCATGAAAGTTCAGCTCCCTTTTCAACGACCAATGCAATTACAAGAGATATTGTGGCAAGAATTAAAAGGATAATCAAAGTTGTATCATTGAAAGCTTCCAACCACAATCTGAAAAATGACTTTGTTTTTGGTCTTGCAAATTCATTTTTACCGTATCTATTTTTTTTTATTTCAAATATTTCATCAAAAAATGAAAAATATTGTCGATTTTCACATGTACAAAAAATAAAAATTATATTAACAGCGGAAAAGTCACATAAAAATAAGTCAAGCAAGGTCAAAATGGAAATCATATATATTAACACACAGTTCAAATCTTTTTTCTTTTTCTAAATTATCAGGGTCTAAGCCATTTGATGAAGTGTGTAAAGCCTTCATAACTCCCGGTAATCCTCCATAAGATTCAACAATTGAATTTTCTCTCATTTCCAGCATCTCACTAAGTAGATGCTTGTCTGGCCACTCACTCATGCTCATTGTTCGGTTGATCTATACTTAAAGTATGGTCTAACAATTATCAAACATCCGAGGCAGTTGGCAGAATAAATAAAATCTGTTCATAGCCTCGTTAAAAATTTGTAAAAAGAAAAAAGCAATTATTGCATAATAGTTGAGAAAAGATCAATTTTATTTATTTTTCCTGTTAAAACTGTCTTTATCAAGTTTTTCTTTTAAATGAATATTTCCAGCAGAGGCCGCAATTCTAGGAGTCCGTTGCGGTCTTTTGGAAAGGAAATTCCCTTTAGTACAGTCAACAAACAATTTAGCATATTTACGTCATTACTGACAGTCCAACAACAAGTCGTCAAAAATAGAGAATCAGCTTTAAAAAGACTTTTAGATGCATATACAAAAAGAGAACAAGAGTTAAAAAACGTGTCAAATCTGAAGTTGAAAGTGGAAAAAATGCAACAATCACTTCTCTTCAAGTCAGCAGTTGTCAATGATCTTCTGAATTGCTATATTTCGCAACTACAAAATATATCTAGAAAAAGTTCACTCTTAGAGAAGAGATTAGAAAAAATATCATTTCAGACAATGAGAACTGCAACTTTACAAAATAAACCTTACTCAAAAACTGCAACCGATCCTCATTTAGCCAAGCTTCAAGAACAAAATTATAGTGCGTCATCTCAACAAGTTCGTAATTCAACAAACGAGGATTCTGAAAATGATGAGCCACTTTTTATGAATGAAACAAAAACTTCTTCAAACTTTATTCCTCAATTACCTTCGATAAATACATCTTCGATGTCTCCTATGGATATTGCTTCATATCTTCCTCAACTAGCAACGATTGTGTCACAACACATTATTGAATATCAGAGATACATATTTCTATCATTGACTGGAGTTGATCCATCTGCATTCGACATATCGCTTGTTGTAAACAATCCAACAAAATGCATAATTCCAGAAGAATCGGAAACGCCAGATATGCCTTCTGTTCTTCCTGCTGGGCTGTCGAATTTCGCTTTATCTCCTTTGCAATCTTCTTTATCAGTGAGCTCAACCTCAAATCATTCAAGAATCGGATCAAACTCAATTTTATCTGTTCCTCCGCAGCCTCCCCCACCAGCAGTCACAAGAGAGCATTTCGCTTCTTCAATCTCTTCTGTCTCGTCCGTCTCTTCTGTCTCTTCTGTGGACTCACTCTCCACAGTAAATGTCCTTCGCCCTGCTGCTCCTTCTACCCCTAAGCCTGTCACACCAACTCCTGCCACATCTTTCGCCTCTTCTGACAAGTCAGTGCCTGCTTTCCTCTCAGCTGCCATCCTTTCGCCCGCATTTCCCACAGACAGCGCAACGCAAAGGAATGCCTCACAATCTGCTGGGCTGACTGAAGCTGATGCTCGTTCCTTTGGAGACTTGTTCATTCAACACCCAACTGATTTCCTATCAAAACCAACAAGATCTTCATTTTCGTCGTTTTCATCGTTTACTCTACCGACAGCTGCATCACCAGTGACTTCAACTTCTTTTTCGTCTCGCCCGGGCTCTTCGCTTTCTTTTTCCTTCCCTTCTTCCTCTTTGCTCTCTTCTTCTTCTTCCTCTTCTTTTTCCTTCTCTCCTGTCCCATTGTCTATCCAGCACATGCATCCACACCTCCCTCTTCCCGTCCAGCAATTCAATCAGCAATTCAATCAACAGAAGCGTTCTCTTCCTTCTCCTGTTCCGCCTTCTCCGTTTGTCACCCGTTCCCATCAGTCATATTCCACCTCTGCGTCACAGCCATCCAAAAATCAGCTTCTTCTTCTCTCTTCTCCTTTCGCTCATCCTTCTTCCTATTCATTCTCTGTCGCCCCTTCCCCTGCAAGCCAACAACTGTATCAATCGTCTTTCCTTCCAAACACTTCATTTGCTTCTTCTTCTTCTTCTTCTTCTTCTTCTTCTTCTTCTTCTTCTTTCTCTTCCTCTTCCTCATCCTCATCACCATCTCCAACTCCTTCTTTATCTTCCTCTTCTCCCGTGCCTCTTCTTCCTCACCAAACGCGTCATTCTTCATTCGCCCCCTCAAATCTCCGCCCTCCTTCTGTCTCTCTCACCACACAAACACCTTCTCCACCTCCTCCAATGCCTCCTCTTCCCTTCAGCCCTGCTCCTTCTCTATCAGCTGCTCTTCACTTGCCTCCCTCTTACACTCAGTTTTCTCCTCGTTTGTCTGCTTCTTTCTCAACATCATCTTCTTCTTCCTCTCCTCCTCCCCCTCTTCCTCCTCCTTCCTCCTCCTTCTCTTCATTTTCTCCTTCATTTTCTTCCTCCTCTGCCCCTTCTCTCGTTCAACCTCCCTTCCTCACCCGCATCTGGCTGCCCCTCCACGCCATCCCACACCCTTCCTCCTGTTTCTCTCTCCTCCACCTCACCAACCACCTCCTCTTCGTCTCTCTCCTCCAGACACGCAGCTATGCGAGTGTGCTAGCAGTGCATGGGACGAGGAGGATGCAGTGTGTCGTGTCTGTTCTTCTGTCTCAGATGCAAATTGGATCCGTTCTGCCTGCGGTGAATGCAGATCGACTGCAGAGGGAGAAGGAGAGGTGGGCAGAGGTGGAGAGGGAGAAGAAGAGGAGGCTGACGGAGACAATGGAGACGATGAAGATGAAGAATGGGAGAGGAGAGGGAGAGGGAGAGGGAGAGGGGGTGGGGGAGGGTGAAGCACAGACACCGGATGGAGAAGGGGAGAAGAAGGGGAAGAAGAAGGAAGGGAAGAAGGAAGGAAAAGGAGATAATGAAAATGAAAATGAAAGTGAAGAAGAAGAAGAAGAGGAGGAGGAGGAGGAAGAAGAAGAAGAGGAGGAGGAGGAGGAAGAAGAAGAAGAGGAAATGAAAAAAGATGAAGTTATTCAAAAAACAAACAATGAATCGAAGAACAAACCCGAACAGAATCAAAGTTTAAATCAGGTTTCTTCTTCTTCTTCTTCATCAAACCAACCTCGAAAGACATCATCTGCTGGAACAACTGCACTTTTACCTCTTCCACCTCCTTCCATTGAGACACCACAAAACACATTTACATCATCACCTTCCTCCCCTTCCTCCCCTTCTTCAGCAACAACCACACCCCGTTCTTCCTTCTCCTCTTCTTCTTCTTCTTCCTCCTCCTCTTCTCCCAAGTCTCCTTCTTCCACTTCTCAGCTGATGCGTCTCAGTCTCTTCCGCCGTGACTCAAACAGAAGAATTGACAGACCAGCCTTCCAATCACCTCCTCGCAAACCTTCCTCTTCTTCTTCTCTTTCTTCTTCTCTTTCATCTTCTTCCTCTTCTTCTTCTTCCAGAAAGCCTTCTTCATTCACTTACCAGCGTTCTCCTTTGAGTGACTCTACTTCTGACACTCTGAAAGGCCATTCATCTTTCTCAAAGACATCAAGACAACTAACTTCTTCTTCTTCTATCTCTGATAAACAGGATTTTAATCAATCATCATCGTCTTCTTCTTTTCCCTCTTCTTCTTTTCTTTCTTCTTCTCTATCTTCTCCTTCTCCTTCCTCTTCCTCTTCCTCCTCTTCCTCTCTCTCCTTCCTCTCCCCCCATGCCCTCTCAATGAAAGAACTCACCCGTTCTCTCACGCCAAACGCTGCCCAGCTGAGCAAGCTGCGGAACAGAGACGAGAAAGAAGAGGCCGTCAATGCAGCACTTTCAGAGCTGTTTGAAATAGAAGATGAAGAGCAGATGGAAGAGGAGATGATGGAGGTGAGCAATGAGAAGGAGAAGATGAAGCAGGGGCAGGGGAAGGGGCAGGGGACGATGATGGCGGGGGGTGTGGCGTTGATGGATTATTCATCATCATCATCATCTTCGTCATCAATTTCTTCTTCCTCTTCTCCTTCTTCCTTTTCTTCTCAAAATGGATACAAATCCAGCCAATTGGGTGGATTTCTGTCAGATTCACAGAATTCTTCAGGTTCATTTGAGTTAAATGGAAGTCGATTGGTTGAAGCTCTTTCTACACCAATCAGTGAACTTAACCTTCCTCAGCCTGTTTTCGTGCCAATAAGAACAGCATTTTCTTTAAATTCTTCTTCTTCCTCTTCTCTTTCTTCCTCCTCTTCCTCCTCCTCCACTTCTTCTTCTTCCTTTTCTGACAAAGCCATCAAACTCCTTGCCAAGCAGAAGTCTTACATCACTTCGATCTCGTTGCTCCGCCATCGCTTCGACTTCTCCCCTACAATCGCCCCTTTCTTCCGCCGCTATCTTTCTCACCCTCTCTTCCATTTACGCGCCATGCTTTATTTCCGTTCTTCCTCTTCTTCCTCTCCTCTTTCTTCTTTCTCTTCTTCTTCTTCTTCTTCTTCTTCTTCTCTTCTTTCTTCTCAGCAGCTTCCCCCTCCTCCCGTCGCCATCGCCCGAGTGTTCTATTTGAGTGGACTTTCTTTTCCTTCTCGTGTGGAAGTGAATCCAGCCACTTTTGAGGTGTCTTCATGGACATCAATGCTGAAGCCAGCTGAGTGGCTGAGGGTGCTGTCGTTCTTCAGGAAGACGAAGGAGGAGTGGGGGGAAGGGGAGAAGAAGGAGAAAGGGGAGAAAGAAGAGAAGGAGAAGGAGAAAGAGAAGGAAAATGGAGGAAGTGAAAGAGGAAGAGAAAACAGAGAAAGCACTGAAGAAGATGTGTATGAGCAGCAGAGAAGGAAGCTGAATGAAGAGAGGAGTATTTTGATAGCACGAAGGAGCGGACAGAAAGAGGTGTTGAGCCAAACAGCAGTGAAAGGGATGCAGATGATGCAGACAGCCATGCAAAGGCATTTGGAAAGGCACAAAAATGTGTTTGTGTTTTATGAGCAGAAGATGATGCAGATGGCAGCGGTTGAGCCGTTTGGAGGAGAAATGGAGAGTCCAAGTGTGTTGGCGGTGGTGGAGAAGGAAAAGGAGATATTTGATATTATGATTATTCTTTTGTTATTCTTTTGTTATCATTATTAAGATTTTTATTGTTGATGTGTTTTAGAAATGAAAAATGATTACATGTTTTTTTAATGTTGCTTGCATATTTTATATTCATTGACCCAGAAACTTATTCTTTTCTATTCTTTTCTTTTCTTATTTATTTATTTATTTATATTCAGTCACTCCAATCTTCACTCCTTCTTGGCTGTTACCCGCACTTAACCAACAACCACATACCACATTCTTCCAATCACCTTCTTCTTCTTCTTCTTCTTCTTCTTCTTCTTCTTCTTCTTCCTCTTCCTCTTCTTTTTCTCTTTCCTCTGCTTCTGATCCTCCTTCGAGTGATTTCTTTGCCCTTCCTTCTCCACACATTGGTTCTATTTCATCTTCTTGTTCTTTCTCCTCTTCTTCTTCGTTCTCCTCCTCCTCTTCTTTCTCCTCTTCTTCTTCATTTTCTTCTTCTTCTTCCTTCTCTTCCGCTTCTTCTTCCCTCTCTTCCTCATCCATCCCTTCACGCATCGCCTCTTCCTCTCCTTCCTCCCTCTCAATCGCCTCCAACTCTTCTATTTCTTCCAACACCTCTTCTTCCTCTTCACCTTCTTCTTCTGCCAATTCTCATCTTTCTTTGCCTTCTCTCCCTTCTTCTTCTTCTTCTTCTGTCCATTCTCATCTATCCTCCAATCTTTCATTCAATCCTTCAGTCAAATCTCTTCTCTCTTCTCAATCAGCCCCTTCTTCCTCTCTAACTGCCCCGACTCATCTTCTTCACTCACCCGTTTCTCGTCCTCTGCTTTCTTCTCAGACATTCAAGTCTCCCTTCAATGATGGCGGTCATGCTAATGATGATTCTGTTGCTTCTTCTTCTTCTATAACTTCTACTTCTTCCTCTTCCACTTCTCCTTCCTCCTCCTCGTTGTCTCCTTCTCCTTCTTCTCCTTCTTCTTCTCTATCACCATCAACATCTTCAATACAACCTTCTTCTTCTTCTCCCTCTTCCACAACAACCTCCTCCACCACTTCTTCTTCCTCATCTTCTTCCAATCAATCCCTTTCTTCTCCTCCTGTTTTGAATGTAGAGCAATCATCCAATTTCTCTGCTTCTCCTCTTCCTCCCACATTAAATGAAATGAAAATCTCTCCTTCTCTTTTGAGCGATTCTTCTTCTTCTTCTTCTTCTTCCTCTTCTTCTTCTGCATCAAATTCTGTTTCTTCTCCACGCAAAGCTTCTATTTCTTCTATTTCATCGTTATCATCATCATCTTCTTCTTTCTCCTCCTCCTCTTCTTCTTCCACTCCAAATATTCCTTCTCTTCTGTTACACAATCAACAGCCTTTGCGTTCTGGTTCTTTGAAGTCTAATCGTCCTGTTGTTCCTCCACTTCCTCCTCCTCCAATTCTCAATGACTCTATCATTTCTTCTTCATCATCACTTTCTTCTTCTTCTTCCTCTTCTTCCTCTTCTTCCTCTTCTTCCTCTTATTCTCTTCGCCCTTCTCCTCCTCCTTCTACACAAACATCCATTATAGATCCATCATCATTATCTTCTTCATCATCCTCCTCTTCCTCTTTATCGTCGTCAAGATCACAATCCCAATCTCTTCCACAGCCCCCTCCTCCTCTCCTCCTTCCTCCTCCTTCTCTTTCATCTACAAACACAATTTCTGAGAAAGAAGCAAACAAGAATGATTCAACTTCTTCTGTTTCTTCTTCTTCTTCTCTTCCACAAGAAAAACATAAGTCGCTTTTGAGCTCTTTAACGAAGTTCAAATCTTCTTCCTCTTCCTCTTCTTCTTCTTCCTCTTCTTCCTCTTCCTCTTCCTCCTCTTCCTCCTCATCTTCCCACAAACACCACCACTTCTCCATCTTCTCCACCCTCCCCACCGTCTCCTCCTCCTCTCCCCTCCCCTCCTCCCCCACACTCCTCTCCCTCTCCCCCTTCCTCAGCATCGTCCCTCTCCTCCCTCCCCTCTCTCTCAGCACATTCGAGCGCATCTCTGCTGCTTTAGGCGCTGTTGTCCAATCTGTCCTCCTCATCTCCTCTTACACCGCCATCCCTTTGCCTCACCCTCTCCTCTATGGCGCCTCTCGCTCTATGATCTTCTCCACCCTCCTCCTCCCTCTCCTCGACATCTCAAAAACTTCCCTCGCAAAATACCTCGCAAAAGCGGCTGGTGTACTGGGCTTTGCCACTTTCGCTAGAAGAGCCAGTTCTCTTGACGAGGCAGTGAATTCTGGGTCGTTCTCTTCGTCTTCCTCTTCTTCGTTTTCTTTCTCTTCTTCTTCTCCTCCGCTGCCTTCGCCTTCTTTGCCTTTTGCTGATATGAATTCTTCTTCTTCTTCTTCTTCATATTCTTCTATGTTGGATTCAAAGGCACCAAACATCGAAGCAAATAAATTAAGCACACTGAATCGCAATCAGAAAAACCAACCTTTCTCTTCTCAATCATCTTCCTCTTCTTCTTCTTCCATTCCTCCTTCCTTCGCCTCCTCCTCCTCCTCCTCCTCTCTTCTCTCTTCCCAGTCACGCACTGTCTATTCGATTTCAGTGATAGCTGCCTCAAACTCCATCATCAAAGAGATTACACCCAAATTTGTGGTCACTTTGACTCGAACAGAAAGAGACATGAGAATTTTAGCAGAAAAAGCAGCACCTTTTGGACAGCCAGCGAGTTCTGGGGTGAAGAGATCGAAGTCAAAGGGCTCGAAGAAGAGAGAGAAGGAGAGGCAGAAGCAAGAAGCGAAGAGGCTGAAGCAGATACAGAAGGAAAGGGAGGAGATACGGAAGCGTGCGGAGAAGCTGGAGAAAGAGCAGATGAAGGCGAAGAAGAAGATGATGAAGATGCAGCAGAGCCAACAAAACCAGCAAAATCATCAAAATCAACAGAGCAGGAAAGAAGATGAAACATTAGTGAGTTGCTCAACAACTCGTCGTGTGATTGTGACTAGTTCTGTTCAGAATGGGAATGTTCTGAGTAAATCTGATTCTTCTTCTTCTTCTTCTTCTGTTCATGTTTCTTCTGTTTCTTCTTCTTCTTCTTCTTCTTCTTCTTCTGTTGTGTCTGATGCTCAAAGCAATGCGGAGTCACTTTCTTTGGTGCAATTTGACAGGAATGACAGGAATGACAGAAATGACATGGGCGATAAGAATGACAGGATTCTTCCTTCTTCCTCTTCGTCATTCCACAAAGTGAACTCAGATGAGGTTTCATTGAGGGAAGTATCAGCAGATAATGAGAGTTTGGCTTCAGATAACAAGAATAATAAAGAAGAAGGAGGAAAAGAAGAAGAAGAAGAAGTGGCAAGCAATTTTGACTCTGCGGAATCAGTTTTATCGAACAATGAGAAAAGCAAAAACGAAAAGATCAACCGAAAAGAAGAAGAGAGAAAGCGAAAGAAAGAAAGAAAAGAAGGTGAGGAAGAGGAAGGAAGAGGAGAAGGAGGAGAAGGAGGGGAGGGAGCGATGGACAAGGAAGAAGAAGAAGATGATGATGATGAAGGAAGCAGCGAAACTAGCGATGACAGTGGCTTTGAAAGTGTTTGCATTGAAGAAGAAGCAGTTCTGGGCAATTGCAGCAAAAATGTTAATTTGAGTGGAAAAGAAGGAGAATTGCAAGAGCACGACGAAGACTCAGAAGATGTGGAGGAGAAGGAATATCAGATGGTGACTGTCTCTTCATCCAGCACTCTCTCATCAACATTGCTTAAACAGCAACAACAAGAACAAGAGATCTTTTCATGTGGCCCAATATGTGGACAAAACCAACTTTTATCCTCTTCCTCTTCTTCTCCCTCTTCTCTTGATGGTGCATGTCTGCCAGCACAGAGCATCCCTGTGAATCCGCCAGGGCGTGTTCAGTTTGTGTCTCAAGGCACATTCGAAGAAGAACTATCACATTCTCAAATTCGGTCACAATCACAATTACAATCACAGACACATCCACAGCAAATAGCAAGCATTCTGCCAGCAGCTGAAGGAAACACAAGAGCAATAAGCTCTTCTTCTGCTGTTTCCCAGCCGCAACTTGTGCCTTCTCGCCATCCTTCTGCTGTTGCTGCCTTTGAATCCGTGCAGAGCAAAGCTGTTCTGAGCCCTCCTCTTCTCATGCAGACACATGAGCACCCGCTCCAGCTGAGTTCAAGTGCTCCTTCAGGCTTCAGCGAGCAGGCGTCGCTGCTGTCGTCAGAGCTGCCTGCTTCGAACAGGAAAGAAAATCCGTTGTGCGGGAAGAGTTCTGTGTGTGTCCTGCATCTGCCTCCGAAGCGAACACACTGCTGGACACAGCGCTATCTCTCGTCTGTGTTCGGAAAGCTCTTCCGCTCTGCGTCTTTTTCTCAGTTTCTGTCTTTCTGCTCCGTCAGCAGGCGCCCCTTTGAGCCTGTCTACCCTCTTTTTGTTGAAAAGCCTTCAGATATACGAATGATGGTCATTGGAATTAGGCTATTGATATCTGACATCGATTGGTTGAGAAAATATTGCGGCTTGCCTCAAGCGTCCCACAAGCAGCTTATTGAAAGCGTTTTTGAAATATTCGTTGCTTCAATTAATTGTTTTAAAAATTCGTTCTGAATTTTTGTTCTGTTTTGTGTATTTTGACATGTTCTTCAAGAATTTAAATTTATCTTTTTTTTAAGTAAAATTTATCATATTTATTGAGGTCAATATTTTATAGTTTTATTATTTAATTGCAAGTGCAATTTTCTGTGAATGTTTTTTCTTTTCTTTTTTTAATTTTTCCATTTTATTTCAACCCAAAATTTGTTTATTGACACAAAATTTTTTGATTTTGTGATAAGATATGTTTTGGCTAGCTGTCGCTCTTTGCCCATTCAGCATTCTGCTTTGGAATGTAATAGGAAGAACAGAATATTATTATCATACATTCTCAAATCTGTTTGGAGGCGACAAAAAGAAGGCAATAAAATTTGTTACAATTATCATTATGATCTCTTCTCGTTTACGGGACTTAAGCTTTGGAATTGGCACATTATATGACGAACCTCTTGTAGATGATGTTGATAAATATTTATCAAGAAATAATTATTTCAATAAGTTTATTGGAGCTTCACTTTTCATATTTGGGCAAGTTCTTGTCTACACAAGCACAAAGAGCCTCGGAATGGAAGGAACATATCTTGGGGATTACTTTGGAATCTTGTGTCAAGAGTTTGATTTTTTGAAATGAAAATGTCTTTTCTGTTGAAATGTTTTTTTTTTTAACTTTTTCTTTAGGAGAGTTGTTTCTTTTCCTTACAATATTCTTGCGCATCCAATGTATGACGGAGCGGTGATTACATATCTGGGTGCATCACTTTTCTGCTGTAGCAGCTGTGGACTTGCTTTGACTGCCTGGCTATATGTATGTTATCAGATCTCCGAACATTATTTCGAAGGTCCTTTCACAACAATGATTTATTCACAGCCAGAAAATTCTATTATAAACAAAGTTAAAGAAATTGCTGCAAAGGCCAAATGATTCTCCTCATTTTGCAGTCTCGAAGAAAGCAACGAGACTACGTACACGACTTCAATATTTACTTTTCCAGACTTTTTATTTTCATACAATGAATTGACGTTCTGTTTCTTTTAAAATATAAAACTGTAAATCGAGTATGTAATTTTCGTTGTGATTCTTTTTTGAAACACGAAAAATAAATATGATTTTTAAGAGATAATGGGCTAAAAACATCATTCTTAAGAAAAAAATGACAACTCCAAAAGTATTTTTGGACCAAGCGATAAATGCAAATCGCGCTGCTGTATGTGCAGAAAAAGAAGAGCGCTATGGAGATGCATTCGAATATTACAAGCAAGCTTGCCTTGCGTTATCTTTGGCTGCAAAATATGAATCTTTTTCTTCGACAAAGAAAAAATACGAGGATATACTTCGTGACATGTTAACACGTGCAGAGTATATAAGAACACAGCTATCAGCTCCTCAAGTTGAAAGTGCTGTCGCAGAGGAAAACAATCCTTCATCAAAAACCAAAAAATCGGATAATGAAGAAGATAGAAATCTTCAAGAAGCTTTGAAAGAAGCTATTTTGCAAGAAAAACCATGCGTACATTGGAGTGATGTTGCTGGATTGGAACAAGCAAAACAATCACTAAAGGAAGCTGTTGTTTTGCCAATAAGATTTCCTGAGCTCTTTGTGGGTAAAAGAAGGCCTTGGAAAGGAATTTTATTATTTGGGGTTTGGGGATACTTTTTTTTGGGAATTATTAGTTTTATATTTCACATAACTGTTAAAAAATATATTTTTTAGCCACCAGGTACAGGAAAGTCGTTTTTAGCGAAGGCAGTTGCAACAGAAGTTGATGCAACTTTCTTTTCTGTTTCATCTGCCGATTTAATGTCAAAATGGGTTGGTCAAAGTGAAAAATTAGTCAGAGCCTTATTTGAGCTTGCACGTGAACACAAACCATCAATTGTGTTTATTGATGAAATAGATTCGATAGCTGGCAAAAGAGGAGATGGTGATTCAGAATCGTCGAGACGTGTTAAAACAGAACTTTTAATTCAAATGCAGGGTGTTGGCTCTCAAAACGACGGAATTCTTTTTTTGGGTGCGACAAATACGCCGTGGGATCTTGATACGGCAGTTATTCGAAGATTTGATAAAAGAATACATGTTGGGCTTCCTGATGAACGCAGCAGAGAAACGCTTTTCCGTTTGCATCTTGGTGATACGCCAAATACACTAACGAACGAAGACTTTAAAACACTCGCCATGAAATCAGAAGGGTATTTGCAATTTTTTTTATCATGTTTAATTGTTTCATATATAAATAATATAAATAGATACTCCGGATCTGATATTGGAATTGTTGTGCAAGATGCGTTGATGCAGCCAATCAGGCGTTTGCAATCGACGACACATTTTAAACAGATTGAAACAACAGAAAGTGATGGGACAGTTGTTATGAAGTGGATGGGAGTAGCACCGAATGAAGAAGGAAGCATTGAGACAGACCTGCTTTCAATTCCACGTGGATGCATCGTGACGCCTCCTGTGACAATGGTATGAAGTTTTGATTGTTCTGTTAGGTCAGGTTATTTAATTAATTAATTAATTATTTATTTATTTTAAAGATGGACGTGTACTCTTCTTTGCTTGGAAGTCGATCTTCTGTTTCTGAAAGTGATATAAAGCGCTGTCTGAAATGGATGGATGAATTTGGGATGTCTGCTTAACTGCACATGATTATTGCTTTGTTTAAAAACTTTTTTTTTTTTAAAATTGAAATCAAACCTTTTATGAAGATATTTTTTATGTACTTTTTTATTTCGTTTGAGGCTTCTTATTCATTAGGAAGTTATGTTCAGCAAACATTTTTTTGGCCTAGCCTCGTGAATTTCATTGTGGTTTTAATATTTTTTTTCAAATTTCGCTCTATTTTTTTTTTTTTTTAAATGATTTTTAGCAAAATAAAATTAAAGAAAAGAATATAACTTATTAAATTTTTATGTATTTATTTGTTTTATTGATTTTTTTATGAAATTTATAATTTTGAGAAAGGAAGTTTTTTGTTAATTTTTTTAATACAGTTGAGCAATTTAAAGTTTGGCTTTTTATTTTCCTACGAACGTGTGAATAGCTGTGAATTATTAACTTTTTTTTGAAATTAGTCATTTGAAGATTTATGAAAGATTTCAATATTGTCTTGTAAATTGAAAAGAATGATATTGTTCATTCCATGTTTTCAGCCAATATTTTTTTTTTCACTCTTACTTTTTGGGACGAAATATTTTTCTTTAAGAATTATGTTCCACTCATTGCCTTCAAAGATTTTTCTGAACTTTTTCGTATTACTATATTTTATTTTGCACGATAATGCCAGAATTACAATTATTCAAATGCAGAAAAAGTTTGGAGCAAATCATTTTATTTTTCATAAATTCAAAAATTCTGTTGCTTTTCCAAAATTTTTTGTAAACTTTTGATTAACTATATTTTTAAAATTGGCATGATCCGAAGATATCGTCATCTTCAAAATTTACAAATTTGTTATTATTTTGTCTTATAAACACATTATTACAATTAATAAAATAGTTTTATGTGTCGGAAATGTTTTTCCAAAAAATAAAATATTCCTACAATATGCTAATATTTAATTCATTTGATGGGTTTTGATCAAAGTTGATCTCATGGCGCGTGATGTCAAACTCATCAGAAAAGAAGAAATATACGAGCTCAATCGTTTGTTTTATAATGATGACAGGGCATAGGATTGGTTCATTAATGAAATCGTCAGTGATCGCATTCCGATGTGCAGCAAGCATAGAGTCTTCAAACATTTACACAAAAATGGAAAATACAGATATTTTACCTGTCCGACGTGCAAGACTAAGACAAGCGTCCTTTCCGATACGAAATTCAGCAAAACAAAATCAGGATTGGGTATCACTCTGCTTGTTTGTCAGTATTACTGGATGAAAATTCCTAATAAAACAATTGCTACGTTACTTTTAGTTGATGAAGACACAGTTGGCTATTGGGGAAGTGACATCAGAAAAACATGTGCTGACATATGGAATGAGAGGCAGGTATCAATAGGAGGAGAAGGCAAAATTGGAGAAATTGATGAAGCAATATGGAGGAAAAGAAAATTTCATCGTGGAAGAAAGAAGAAACAAATATGGATTTTTGAAGGCGTGGAGAGGAAAGAGGATAGAGGAGCTGGAGGAAGATTCATGGTCGTGGTACCAAACAGAAAAAGATAGACGCTCATTCCATTGATACAGAAGTACATTAAGGAAGGGACAACAATTATGTCTGATGAATGGTGAGCGTACGACATTTTGGAGACTCTGGGTTACAAGCATATGAAAGTTTGCCACAAAAGGCAACTCTTCAATAAGGACACGGGAGCATGCACAAATACAATTGAGGGGTTGTGGCATCATTTACGATGCACTTTTCCGCTTTTGGAACTCGCATTCGATTGATGCATGATTATCTATCTCTTTATCTTGTCAAATCTTCATTTAACATCACTTCTCCTGAACTCGTTAAGAACCTTTGCATGGAAAATGATGATGACGATGATGAAAAAGAAATAGATGGAAACGAAACAGAAGAAGAAGAATCTGAAGAAATTGCTGATATAGATTATATTTTTGGTGATAAAGTTGAAGGAGAGAAAACAAAGTCAGAAAGTGACAATGGAGCAGGAGATGGTGAAAATGCATCTGAATATGAACCCTAAAAATAATTATTGATGATTATTTCACATCATTTTTATTAAATACAACTTTCTCCATATAAATTTGATGGTAATAAATCACTTTAATAAATATTTGTTTTTATAAATTTTTTTGATCACGAAAATTAAAAAAGTTTTTTCTCCAAAACCATGAACTTCCGACATGCGACAATAGCATAATAATAATGTGCAATGCATTGTTGAATTACCAACAAATTTTCAAAAAGATCTGAGGATGACGATATCTTCGGATTATACCTTAAAATTTTATTGAAAGACAATTCTTTTTCGAATGATGAATTATTATCGGATCTGATGCAGCGCTTTTGTTTTAGAGTAGGATGATTTATAAACCCGAGCATTATCATCAACCTGGTATATTTGTTGTTTATTCAAACAAAAGAAACACAAATAAAAAAATAAAAAACAAACAGCCACGTGCTTGTTAAACATTTTTTGATACTGTTCAGAATGTTTTATTCAATTTTAATACGGGGAAAATTTTTTGCTATCATGAAGAAAACTGAGATTTATTCCAAACTTTTTCTACAATCTTTTCATTATAAGTCAATTGTCAAAATTCAAAAAATGCAGAAAAATTTCAAAAATAAAGAAAAAAAAATTGGAAATATAGAAAGGAACAAAATTCATTAAACAAAAAATAATGTCCAGTATTTGATAATGATCGAAGAATTTTTTCACTATTTCTTGTCATTTGTTTTGTTTGTTTTTTACCAACTTTTTTTTGTCACTTTAAAGGTGTAATGTGGTGAGGCACACAAATTTTCTTTTCATATTTCAAAATATTTTTTGTTTTTGCATATTTTTTCTGGAATTTTTTGCATTTCATATTTTCAAACATAAAATATAATAAACTGTAAATGAAAGACTGCACAATATTTCACTGTGTGTGTGCAAAAACCGAAACAATTGCAAAAAATTAAATATTACGTTTTTTTTTTGAAACATGAGTGATTATTTTTGAAATCATATTTTTTCATACATAATTATTATACCAAAAATTTGTCTTGAATATTAACATATGAACGTTGAAAAGTGAAAAGGCTTATTGAAGACATTATAATCTTTTATTCGGTAAAAATATTTGTTTAAAAAGGCAATTATCATGCTTCTACTCTTTTAAATTAAAAATTTCTTTCAATAAACAAATAATCTTTGAAAATTTACACCCCGAAAAAATATATGATTTCAAAAATAATCACCCACATACAAAAAAATTTTTTTTAATAATTAATACATTATTTAAAATTATCACAAGCGATTATAAATAATGCATTAAAATGAATGATAATATATTTATTTAAAAAGGGAGATTTTCCACAAAGAAATACTCGAAAAGTTGGAAATCCCGCAGAGATATGTCTTTTACAGGCAATTTTTCACCATTTAATGTAAAAAGCTAACACAGAAAATATAAATTATTTTGGAAAAAGATAAAAATTTGAAGGAAAAATGATAATTGAATGAATTCTCTTGGCGAGATATCTAGTTATATTTAAAGTCGATGATATTTAACGAAAGAAGAAAAATAAAATAATTGTTCAAATTATATTGGATTGTCTTAATTTTTTTGAAAAGTTCATTAAGAAAAATTTTCAAATAAAATATAATTTTCATATTTCGATCAAATTTCTGTTCCCACTTAAAAACTTGACAAAAGTGGAAATAAAAACAATGTCAAGATTTTGTTTTCACGATAGCGAAATTTGGTGAGTGGGAACAGAAATTTGATCAAAATATGAATTTTTTATCTATTTGAAAATTAAACAAAAGGAACTTTTCAAAAAAAATTTTGACAATTGGTACTTTATTTTGAAGAAGCCATCAATTAGTGATATTCATTTTTGCATATGAATTATTAATTCCGAAATTAAAACAATTTTTAAAAAATTAAGTGAAGACAAAGTCGAAAAGAAAGATATTGAACATTGCCTGAACATTTTGAAGCACTAAGTCAATGATTGGCTTAACATTTTTTGACAATTAAAAATCAATTTCCCATAATAAATCCAGTTCGACTTGATCAAGCACGCTTGAGAGCATCTTTAAGAGCTAATGTGGGTTATTCTTTATGTAAAATCGCAAATGTTTCATATTTGCGTTAAATAAAAAATGAACTCATTTGATCATTTTTGTAAATAAATATATCAAACGCAATAATTACGCAAATTATAATTCGCAGACCTATTTGATGCTGGAATAAGTGCATAATAAAGAAATTCATTGGATTTATTTTCAAAAATGATCAAATAAGTTCCTTTTTTATTTAACTTAGATATTAAACATTTGTGACTTTTCAAAAAGAATAACCCATATAGAATTCTTTCTCACTCATTTGCGAACTTTGATACTTATTGAAAAATAATAACGTCATTATTTAATAAAGAAATAACAGGATATAATCATTTCGAATATAATCATCTGAGTTTCAAGAATGCCTCTGTGACCTGACAAATCACTTGAAGCCTCGTCTGTCACAAATAATAAAAATAAAAATAAAAAAATAAAGAAATAAAAAAAAAATAATAAATAAAAATAAAACGAAAAGAAAATAAAATAAAATGTTCTTTTTTTTGATTAAAAATTAGAAAAATATCAACTATAGGAAAAATTCTAAAGACTTTTCTAAGCACTTTTGAAAAGATTTGTTGATTGCATCTGTAATATCTTGTTGTTTTTTCTCTTATGTCAGTGACCGTCAGTGAACATCAATGACAAATTGTGACAGAATTATTCCTCAACTGATATTCCTATCAATAAAATTGTGAGTTGTGAACTTGATCACATTAATTAAAAATGTTATTATTTCTACATAACAAGAATTGTTATATATCGATTTTCAAATTCATTATTATAGCAATTGAGAATTGTGAAATCGAAACAAATATCCATTTTTTGACAAATCATAAATGCACCATTTATTATTCAAATTTGGTGAACTTATTGTTTGAAATTGTTAAACTTCTTATACAAAATTAATAAACTTATTATTCGTAATTGGTCAACTAATTAATCAAAATTAATAAAATTCAGTATTTTTTGAAAAAAAATTTTTTGATATAATATGATCATTGGCCGAGTGTCGGAAAGTGATTGAAATGTTTTGTTTTTTCATTATTCTTAAAAATGATGAAAAATTGAACCTCTAATATAATTATTTTTCAAAAAACATGAAGCTTTTTGATTTTGCAGAAAAAATTCATCATCATGTAAATCGGATAATATTTGAATTATTTCACCTCACTTTGTGGAATAATAAAGAATTCAATCATAAAATATTTTTTGAAACAATTTAGCAAAACTATATGTAAATATTTTTCTCAACTGTATAAATCCATGAATGCGTTTTCGGAATTCTTATATTGTTTTTTATTGTTCATCTGAATTAACTTAAATTTTGACAGTTTTTCTTGATTGAATAAGATATTTTTTATAAATGTGAGGTGAAATATTCAAAAATTATCCTATTTCTGCGATGATGGTTTTTTTCCAAAAAAATCATAAAATTTCATGTTTATTCACAAATAATAATAATCTGGGTTCAAATTCTCATCTATATTTCGAATATTGAGAGAATATAATATTTTCAATATTTTCTGATATTCATCCATAAACCAATTTTTCACAAAATAATTTTTTTGTAAAAAATACTGATTTTTATAAATTTTGAATAAGAAGTTTAACAACTTTGAATAATTTGTTTTCCAAAATCGAATAATTTGTTTGTTAATTTTGAACAAAACGTTTTTCAATTTCGAATAATAAGTTGACCAATTTCGAATAATAAGTTTACCAAATTTGAATAATAAATGGTGTATCTTGTCAGAAATTTTGTCAATGTTTCAATTTTCTCTTGTCATGTCACAGAGGTTTTGTTTCCGGTTTCACTTTTCAATTCAACAACCTCCCCCCTTCACCCCCCGATACACACACACACACACACACACACACACACACACACACACACACACACACACACACACACACACACACACACACCTTTTTTTCCATTTATATTCAATCGCATATAAATGCACGGCTGATATATTGTCAATTTTTTTTTTTCTCTATTGGTGGATTTTTCAATGAAAAATCGATTTTTTTTGACTTGAATCATAAGAAAAGAACAACAAAAATGTTCGTTTAAATTAGTCTTAATGACATTATTAAACCTGAAAAAATGATTGCATACGTTAAAAAATGTGCTTTTGTGAAGAATTTTTATAAATGGAAAATTTGACCCAAATATTATTTTATGAATGAAAAAATTGAATTCTTTTCAAAGTTTAGAAACGTTATATCAAATCGCAATCGGATTTTGTCACAAAAAGTTGGGGCAGAATATTCACTTTTATGAAAAAATCAATAATTTATTTCAAACTTTGATTGCAATCGTTAAATTATTTTTCTGACGTTTTCACGCAATCTTAAATATAAAAATATTCAAAAATCGAGGAAAATCTTTGAAAGTTCCACGTGGAACAAAATTCAAAAAGCAAAAAATTTCGTCCCAGTTGTGCAAAAACCGATGTGATAAGATCCTATTTGAACTGTATTCAATTGTGTTAAAATTTTCGAAACAATAACTTTTTACGAAGTGTAGATAATGCAAAAAATAATTTGTTCACAAATGGAAATAATTCATTCATGTGAAAAATCATTCAAAATTGCTTAATAAAAACCCAATTGTTAAGTAAAATTTTCAAATTATTATCAAATATTTGCGTTATCACTTTTTCGAATTCGTAAACCACATATACTACACAAATAATTAAACAGATAATCTTTATTGAAAGTATTCGATTTGAATAATAAAAACAAGAAAAAACAATGTTGTATTTTTATTCAAATTATGGTTCATCCTGCACCCAAAATTATTAATTTATTTGAATTTGAAGAAAAAGAAAATTGATTTTGAGAATCAAAATGAATCTCATGATGGTCATTTCTATCATTCAGGTGATAGAAATTAACTTTCAATGCTTGAACAAGTGCACTGCAAAAGAAACAATTGGAACAATTCCTGAAATAGTTAATATGCAAAAGATTCCTGCAAGTGGCTGGACAACTTCAACGGAAGCTGAAAGCAATTACAATTTGAAGAAAATAAATACCAAAGCACAATATGAGCAGAGGAGTTCTGAATATGATGAATCTGCTCGATCGAAAAGAAAATTGAGAAAAACAGAAAACAACAGAATAGAAACGACAAATTGAAACCCAAACAAGAATAATGTGACAACTGAAGGAGATTTAACAAATGTTTCTGTTTCCAATGACAAGAAGGATAAAGCTTGTATCAAAGAAAGCAAGATGTTGATCAATGCATTTCTTAATAATTCATCGCTTTTATTCATGAATTTAAGGATGGTGACAGCGAAAAATAACAGTTCAATAATCTTAAGGACTGAAAGTGTTTCAAAGCTTATTGAATGTTATTTTAAGATCAGAAGTGGTATATGCCCATTTGATTTGTGTGAAAGTCAAATATATCTTGTTTACTTCACACTTCGTTTTTGGGATTCGCAACAGTCCAATATGCCAACTCTTTTCAGCCAAAAACTGAGTGATGAAGAAAAAGTTCAATCAGTTAATTGTGTTTCGGTTTTCTCTTCACACTTTTCTTCTTTTTTCGTTTCTTCTTCCCCATTCCTGTCATTACCCTTTAAACACCTAATATCCCTCTCACAACTGACATTTTTCAATATTTCAAAAACAAATGATGAATGGTCACCTCCAGCCACTTCATTTTCCCGAGCCTCATGTCTGATGAGCAGCTGCTCATTCACATCAGTTTGCGATGTATTGATGGAGGGATCATCCCTTCTCTGAACAATCATTTGGCTTCATTGTCTGCTTTAAACACCTCATTTATTAGGTGTTATCAAACAAGAAATGTGAAATGTGAAGGTACTGCAAATAAAAAATTAAAGCCAGGGAGACAAAACGAAACGGAAAATGGACCGAATACATTCTCGTGGTGCGAATGGAATGGATCAAATACAACAGGAGAAGTTGTCTTAAATACAGACGGAATATCGAGTGAAGGTGCGATTTGCATGTCCAATCTCAATTCCGGAAAGCTTTTAGTTACCTTTTGCTCATTCAATGATTGCTATGCACATTGGGACGGTGGAGCAATTAAATGTTATCCAATTAATTCGGTGCAGATTGAAAACAGCTCTTTCAGTTTATGCGAAGCAAAATATTCTACGGGAGGGGGAATGTTTATCAGATCAATTTTGAAATGTTTCGTGATGAGCGGTTGTGAATTCTTAAAATGCAAAGCAAGAAACGGAGGAGGAGCAATACTAATTCATGATTTAAATGAGTCAAAATCTGATTGTACCGCAACTGTAAGTGGTATTGCGGAGAGCGCTTGTGTGTTTGAGTGCTCTTTTTGAACATGTTCTCTGACAGGTTCACATGGTGGAGGAATGTATTGCGCAAAGGTTCCAGCTGGATTCGAAATGTCGAGCATCCAGTTCCTTTTTTGCTCCGCTTTTCAAGAGGGAGGAGGGATGGAATTGAATCAAAGCTAATCAACAACTCCAAGCAACAACATTTATTGTAACTTCTTCTTTTTTCATGATTGCAGATGTACCAATACCACTCCATATGGCCACGATGGAATGTATTATGATCGTTACAATCATTTCCAAGAATCGAATAATACTTTCTTTGAATCGTACACAACAAAAAGTTATGCAAACAGATTATGGTATGCTTATTATTCAGGCAGTTATGTGTATCAACATACAGATAAGATGTGATGGCTGAACGTGGGGTTGAAGGATCGATATGTTGGGGTTAGTGGAAGTGACACGAACAATCTGTGTGGGATGAGCGAGTCAGCGCCTTGCAAGACAGTGGGGCATGCAGTGGAGTCGAGCATGGCGCAGCTGAGCTCGACAATCACTTAGCTGAGTGGGAGGCATGTGAGCGAAGGGGCGACGATCAGTGTTTGGGAAAAGAAGATTTCGATTGTTGGGGGAGGGAAGACAGTGAGTGTGATTGGGACAAGTGCGCTTTCTTCCTCTTCGACAACACTATTTTGCATATCTTCTGGTCAACTGGAGGTTGGGCATGTGGGTGTCGATCACAACGCTTCAAGAAGCTCATCAACGAGTGTGTTTGTGATGTCTGTGGGGAGCGGGGCTCTTTCGCTGGAAGATGTGGCGATCGACTCTTCAACATCAGGAGGGAGTGGAATGACGAAGTGTGTGTTTGAAGTGGCGCTGACGCAGCGGAAGATGATTGATGTGGAGATCAAAACTATGAAAGTTAGCCAGTCTCTGTTCTCAGAACCATCATCAGGAGAAGTTGAATCAGAAGAGAGCTTTCTGTCAAATGTGACAATTCGAAATGTGAATCTGACTGAAGGAGATGGGGTGGTGATGGCAAAAAGCGTGAAGGCAGGAGAGACATTTGTGGTGTGGAATACAACAATGGAAGGATGTGAGTGTGTGAATGGGAATGGGGGAGGAATATATGTTGGATTGAAGGGAAATGGGAAAGTGGTTGTGAATGGAACGAGTGTGATTGATGGGAATAAGGCTGATAATAATGGAAGGAGAGGAGGGAAAGGAGGAGGGATGTTTGTGTTTATGGAGAGTGGGGGATGTGGATTGACAATTGGGCAGAATGTTCAGTTTTCGAAAGTGAATGCGAACGAGGCCTCATATAGGAAGGATGTGTTTGTGAGTTGTGGGAGTGGAGTGTTTTTGGATTCAAAAGTGAATACCAGTTCATTCGAATTCTTTGACACAAGAGTCATTCCATCAGATGTGTTGAGGTTGAGTGGGAGTGAAAATGGAGATGAAAATGGAGTGATTCCGCTGTTTGTGTATTTGTGCTCAATGGGAACAAAAGTGATTGTTGATGGGAGTGGAGGAAATGGGATGGATCACAACCATTGTGGATTTGAGACCTTCAGGTGCTTGACAGTTGATTATTGCGCAAACTCAAGATTGAGCGAAAGTTCAAAAGAAATAGAGGTTGTCTCATCTTCATCAATAACCAAGGAAATACAAGGACCATTATATGATGTGATAATTTTAGGCAGAATAGAATCATCATCATCAGAGGAAGGAGAGAAAATACAGGTGGATGTGAGTGATGGAGGATCAGCCACACAAGATTGGCTTGTTGCATGTTCAAGTTCACTTTCAATGAGCAGACTTTCATTTGTTGTGAAAGGTCAGTTGAAATCAAGGAGAAGTGCATTCATTCACTCAACATCAACACTCAATATGGCGAACTGTCCAGTCTCATTTGAGGGTGGGGCATTGACTGATGGAAGGATAGGATACAGCATCATTGACATGGGAGAAGGGAATCTGATTGTTGATGGATTTGTGATGGAAAGTGGAGTGACACTGACAATGAATGGGAAATCACCAATAACGATGAGTGATGGAGTGAAATTGGAGATTTTGAACAGCAGAGTGAGTGGAGTGGAGGTGAATGTGGCGGGTGGAAGTGGAAGAGGATGGTGCTTGAATGTTGAGATGAGCAATAATGGGAATGTGAAATTTGAAGAATGCAATTTTTCATCAAGATGCTCAGGTGGAAGTGAGATGAAAGGAGGAGGGATGATGATATCAGCAGGGAATGGAGGGAGTTTGAAGATGAAAAATGTCAAATTATCTAATTGTGAAGTGTCACCAGGTGAGAGTGATGAGGTGGGGAGAGGAATAGGAGGAGGGACGTTTGTTGAACTTCCAAATCAAACGGGATTATTTGTTTTGGAAGGAATGGAATTTGAGGGGTGCAATGCCTGGAAAGGGAAGAATGTGTTTGTTTCTGGATGGGATCTGAGTGAGATTGTGAACAAAGAGAACTTCAAATGGGAGATGAGCCCACAGGAGTTGGGATCATTGGATGAGTTGTGTGGATGGGAGAGGAAGACAACAGGAGAGGGATATGTGATTCCACTGGTTGTGTATTTGTGGAGGAACTGGAGTGGAAATGGGTTTGTTTCGAAGGAAAAAGGAGGAGACTTCAGTGGGTGTGGGTATTCAGAAGCTCCATGTTCATCAGTTGATCACTTATTTTCTCTGAGATATGGAACACTTGGAGGAAGTGAATCACATGTGATAATTGTTGATTTAGCTCTCCTTCAAAATTCATTGCATTTGATTCAGACAGATTCAGACACACAAAAAATATCAATAGAAGGAGAAGAAAATGGAACAGTGCTGAGGGTTGAAGAAGAAAATGAAGAAGAGATGGAAGAAGCAATGGTTGCCTCAGAAGTGATTCTCTCATTTGTGAATGTTTCATTTGTTCTGCCAAATGTGCTTGTTCATCATCTGGCATTCCTCAAATCATCATCAGGGGGTGGGGCACTTTCTGTGAGAAGCTGCTCATTTGTGAGTGAGGATGCTTCAAAAGAAACGAATTTCTGCTTGGTGAGAGTGGATGGAGGGAGCGTAGCGATCGAAGACTGTGCCCTGAAAGAATTCCATTTGTTGCAAGGATTTATGGAATTGTCCTCAGATGTGAGAGTGGCAGATGTGATGAATCTGTCGATCAGTTACACGAGTGTTTCTGGAAGAAGTCTGATACCTATCAGTGAATCTGCTCTCTTATCAGAAAGATCTTTGAAAGAAGCAACGATGTTGAAAAACAAAGTGAATGGAGATGAAGATGGAATGCTATCGATGAGCGTAAACAGCTCAACATTCACAAACATCACACTCAGTGAAAATAGAGCCACAATTGTGAGTGCTTGTTCATTTGAATGTAAAATGAGATGCTTGGTGGAAGGGTGTGTGATGACGAAGTGTCTGAGTGAGTGGAGCGAAGAGGGAGGAGGGATGAAGGTGAGTTTGAAGAGCAGAGGGAGTGAGTTGAGAGTGAATGGTTGCATGTTTGGGATGTGCTCGTGCTCAGTGGTGAAGGGGAGAGGAGGAGGGCTGATGATAGATGCATCTGGCCTGGGTGAAACACAAGCAGGCACAGAGGATGCACCGCCTTTGGGGATAATGATCGAGAGCACCAGATTCACAATGAATGATGCGCTTGTGGGGAAGGATGTGTTCATCCGGTGCAAGTGGATTGAAAAGCAGATCAATGAGAAGCTGTTCTCGCTGGACTTCAGCCAGGAGTCATTGAAGTCGAGCAACTCGATTTGTGGAAGCGATGAAGAGAAAACAGATATTGATCTGATCCCGCTGATTACATTTTATTATGGGCAGCAGGTGTTTGTGAATGCGAACGGGAGGGATATGCGACAGTGTGGAGAGCAGACGAATCCGTGCAAAAGCATCAGCTGCAGTGTGGATCACATTCAAAGAGGTGTTGTGAATATTGTTTTTATTGATGAAGAAGGAGATATTGGAGGAGAATGTGCGATTGGAGATTTGAGTGTGAAGTCAATGAAGAAGATGAAGGCGACAGTCCATTTCAATGAAGCAATTCAAGAGATAGGAAACGAAAGGAGTGTGATTGTGTTTGCGAATGAGTGTGTTGTGGAGCGGTGTGTGTTTGAGTTTGGGGAGTTGCACGAAGCAAATCACAGCCACATCATGAAAGTGAAGAACGGAACAACCATGATGAGGGAGTGCGAATGCTTGTCATCCACAACTGAATTAATCATTACCAGCACAATAATGGCAGTTGAAGGGGGAGAACTGGAGATGAACAAGTGTGCACACACAAGAATGAAATTATCGGCACCTTTGATAGAATTTGTTGGGGAATCTGAAGCAACAATATCAGAAACAAGAATAGATAATTTGGAATCAGAGGGAAATGTGATTGAAGTTGGAGACAGAGCAAGAGTGGAGATGAAAGAGTTGGATATTCAGAATATCACTCTCTCAAAAAGTGGAAGTGTGGTGAAAATGAAGAATGTTGTGAAAAATGTTGATTTGTCGAACTGTTCATTTGGAAAGTGTTTGAGCCCAAAAGAGAAAGGATCGATTGTGTCTGTGGATAATTGTGTTGATTTGGATTTTGATTCATGTAGCTTCCTTGGGAATTTTGAAGACGAGACAAGAGAAGAATGGGGAAAAAATGGCAGAATGGAAGAGATGTGCAGATGGAATGGGTCAATTGTGGACGTTCAATCCAGCAATGTTGGGATGAAAGACACCACAATCAGCAACTCGAAGAACGGCGGGCTTTCATTGTCAGGAGGAAGTGTGGAGATATATGATGGGAGATTTGAGAACAACAACCCGTCGATAGTGAATTATGGATCGGCACGAAGAAACATTCTGTGTGGAGGCTCAGGAAGATTGAGGGTTGTGAGCTTGAAGGGAGGTGATGGAGTGAAGGACAATACCTCTTTGTGGATATTGGATGAAGGATGCACACTGGAAGGGATTGCCGGAGAAAGAGAATCACCATTTTTCATCCCGAGGGTGGAGAGTGTGTCATCGGAAAAGTCAGGGGAGGTGGTGGATGTTGTGTTCAGAGGATCAGTTCTCCTTCCGTGCAACCTCTCGTTCAAGACCGTTGCAGCAGTTGGGGATGAGGAAGTGGTTGAGAAATATTTGTTTGATGAAAGTGGTTTCATATCAGAAGAAGAGGTGCATGGGTTTGTTCCTGTCAAGACAGTTGAAGGGGTGGCAAGCGAAGCAGAAGTGAGGGTGAGTATTCTGTTTGGGAGCGCTGATTCTCCATCAGCCACTGATTCTTTCGTTCTGAAGAACAGGAGTGAATCCAAAACAAGTGGAGATGAAAGGATTGCCGAAGGAGGAAAGAAAGAAAGATCGATATGGCCAATAATTGTGATTGTGATGGCAATTATTCTTTTGATTGTTCTGATTATTTCTGTAATATTTATTGTTCGATGGAGAAAAGCTAAAAATGAGAACGAAGATCTGAGAGAGATTGTGAATGACAATATCAAAAAGGATCCAAAGCTGATTGAGATGATGACGATGGAGATGTCGCCTGAGGAACAGTGGCGAAGAGCCGAAAGAGAGGCAGAGAAGAAGAATGAGGAGAGGATAAAGAAAAGAGTGTATGCGAAAAGCCTTGGACATTCGGAGTCATCTGAGCATCTTCTATCTGAGAGTGGCTCAACTGAATATATTCTGGGGAGAGATTCAGACAAGATTCCAGATTGGGCTCTGGAGAAAGTGGACGAGGAGGAGGAAGAAGAGACAAGAAAGAGAACGCCATCACCTTCCATTTCATCCACTTCAACAACTTCAACAACTAATTCAGATTCCACTTTTGTTCGGGGAGATGATCTGTGTCCAACCACCTCATCGATGTCGAATCTGGTGGATGCCATGGCATGCTCGTCTCCACATGAAAAGCTGATTGTTGACTTGAGGGATTCTCTGTTCATGTTGTTGCATGGGAGGAATGAGAAGAAAGAGATGGCGATTGGGAGTCTTCAGCAAAGAGAGCAGACAGCTGCTCAAATCCTGTTCTGGGTGGCGAATGGAGCTCTCCATTCATTTGACGAGATGGAAAATACTCTTTCATCACTTTCCAATCTGAGTCCTCACATTGTGTTGTTTTCAGAACATATGGTGATCTGCATTGTGATGCATTCAGACTTCTCGTCTGATGATTCTGATTCCTCGTCCATCTCTTCATCAACAGTTGTGACATCTGCCAGTGATGATGATGATGATGAAAGTGACTCTCTGCCCTCATCGGCGTTTGAGGATGAGGAAGACAATCGATATGAGTGTTTGCGGTGGAAAGCGCCCGAGTTGCTGATGAACAGGAAAATGGGGGCAACAAAGGAGTCGGTGGTGTTTTCGATTGGGATGATGCTGTGGGAGTGTCTGACGCTGCAGATCCCGTTTGGGGAGTATGAGGCAGAAATGGCGGGGAAGAAGATCAAAGATGGGGAGAGGCCGAAGATGTTGGTGGGTTGTGAGTCGTCTCTTGGGGAGGTTGCGAGCAAAGGGATGGCGCAGAAGGCAGAGGAGAGGCCTGGGCTGGAAGATCTGAAAAGAGAGTTTTTCATGCGATTTCCGGAAGGGGCGATTGTGTTCACGATGTCGGATGCGGTTGATCTTGTGGGAGAATTGAGCAAGAAGGACAGCGCTGATGAGAAGAAAGAGGATGAGTGATGGGAAACAACACACCAGAGAGATTGTGCTTAAAGAAGGATTAGAAGAAGAAGAAGAAGAAGATAAGAGCGAGCGAAACATTGGGATAACACGAGCTTTTCAATCTGACTTGTTGGCACTTTTCAGAATATTTTTCTGGAGTTTGAGCCATGATGATATGATGATGGCAATGAATGCAAAAAAACAATTTTTTTTTTCAAAAAAAACTTTTCATTTCTTTTTATTCCTTTTTTGTTTATTTTTATAAGTTATGGAAAGGAAATTGGGGTTTGTCATCCATTTTTGTGGGGTTGTTTGAATAATATTTGACTCATTGACTCGTTTGTGCTCGTTGTTCTGTTTTTCTTTTTTATTCTTTTCCATTCCTTTTATGTTTTCCTTTTGAAGTTTTATAATTCTTTTTTAAAAAAGATCACTGGCATTTTCTGTTGAAGCAACAATTCATAAATATGTGTGTTTTTTCAGCATTTCACAAATTCGTTCCCAAAAATAAATGAGAAAAATACGAGAGAGAAATGATGCAGTTGCGATTGGCAAGCTCACTGTCTTTTCTGGCAAAGTTGCTGATTAATCTCCCACATGGAAATATGGTTCATGAATGGTCGAAGCATGAAAAAATGCAGCAGGAGTTATGGAACAGCAGCACAAGGAAGATAAAAAAGAAAATAAATGAAATCGTCTCTGACTTGAGTAATCAATGCAAAGCACATGGATGAGATATATAGCTGACTTTTTTTTTCCTGACTTTCCACAAACACTCTCACTGGAAGCAATGGACATCTTTGAAAGTCTTCAAATGGACATTTGATTTTTTTTTTTTTGCAGAGCATGTATTTTCTGGTTTGTTAAGCAGGAAAAGAGATGTTTTATGAACTCTTTGAAACCAAATTCAATTTGTTAGATAATTTTCAATTTGACAAAAAATTTAGTGGGAATTAATTGTTGATTTTATTCAGATAAGAAATCGGTTCAAATTGGACAACAAGGTGATCACAAAACATCTCTCTTCCTGCTGCACAAACCAGAAAATACATGCTCTGCAAAAAAAAAAAAAATCAAATGTCCATTTGAAGACTTTCAAAGATGTCCATTGCTTCCAGTGAGAGTGTTTGTGGAAAGTCAGGAAAAAAAAAGTCAGCTATATATCTCATCCATGTGCTTTGCATTGATTACTCAAGTCAGAGACGATTTCATTTATTTTCTTTTTTATCTTCCTTGTGCTGCTGTTCCATAACTCCTGCTGCATTTTTTCATGCTTCGACCATTCATGAACCATATTTCCATGTGGGAGATTAATCAGCAACTTTGCCAGAAAAGACAGTGAGCTTGCCAATCGCAACTGCATCATTTCTCTCTCGTATTTTTCTCATTTATTTTTGGGAACGAATTTGTGAAATGCTGAAAAAACACACATATTTATGAATTGTTGCTTCAACAGAAAATGCCAGTGATCTTTTTTAAAAAAGAATTATAAAACTTCAAAAGGAAAACATAAAAGGAATGGAAAAGAATAAAAAAGAAAAACAGAACAACGAGCACAAACGAGTCAATGAGTCAAATATTATTCAAACAACCCCACAAAAATGGATGACAAACCCCAATTTCCTTTCCATAACTTATAAAAATAAACAAAAAAGGAATAAAAAGAAATGAAAAGTTTTTTTTGAAAAAAAAAATTGTTTTTTTTGCATTCATTGCCATCATCATATCATCATGGCTCAAACTCCAGAAAAATATTCTGAAAAGTGCCAACAAGTCAGATTGAAAAGCTCGTGTTATCCCAATGTTTCGCTCGCTCTTATCTTCTTCTTCTTCTTCTTCTAATCCTTCTTTAAGCACAATCTCTCTGGTGTGTTGTTTCCCATCACTCATCCTCTTTCTTCTCATCAGCGCTGTCCTTCTTGCTCAATTCTCCCACAAGATCAACCGCATCCGACATCGTGAACACAATCGCCCCTTCCGGAAATCGCATGAAAAACTCTCTTTTCAGATCTTCCAGCCCAGGCCTCTCCTTGCCTTCTGCGCCATCCCGCTCGCAACCTCCCCAAGAGACGACTCACAACCCACCAACATCTTCGGCCTCTCCCCATCTTTGATCTTCTTCCCCGCCATTTCTGCCTCATACTCCCCAAACGGGATCTGCAGCGTCAGACACTCCCACAGCATCATCCCAATCGAAAACACCACCGACTCCTTTGTTGCCCCCATTTTCCTGTTCATCAGCAACTCGGGCGCTTTCCACCGCAAACACTCATATCGATTGTCTTCCTCATCCTCAAACGCCGATGAGGGCAGAGAGTCACTTTCATCATCATCATCATCACTGGCAGATGTCACAACTGTTGATGAAGAGATGGACGAGGAATCAGAATCATCAGACGAGAAGTCTGAATGCATCACAATGCAGATCACCATATGTTCTGAAAACAACACAATGTGAGGACTCAGATTGGAAAGTGATGAAAGAGTATTTTCCATCTCGTCAAATGAATGGAGAGCTCCATTCGCCACCCAGAACAGGATTTGAGCAGCTGTCTGCTCTCTTTGCTGAAGACTCCCAATCGCCATCTCTTTCTTCTCATTCCTCCCATGCAACAACATGAACAGAGAATCCCTCAAGTCAACAATCAGCTTTTCATGTGGAGACGAGCATGCCATGGCATCCACCAGATTCGACATCGATGAGGTGGTTGGACACAGATCATCTCCCCGAACAAAAGTGGAATCTGAATTAGTTGTTGAAGTTGTTGAAGTGGATGAAATGGAAGGTGATGGCGTTCTCTTTCTTGTCTCTTCTTCCTCCTCCTCGTCCACTTTCTCCAGAGCCCAATCTGGAATCTTGTCTGAATCTCTCCCCAGAATATATTCAGTTGAGCCACTCTCAGATAGAAGATGCTCAGATGACTCCGAATGTCCAAGGCTTTTCGCATACACTCTTTTCTTTATCCTCTCCTCATTCTTCTTCTCTGCCTCTCTTTCGGCTCTTCGCCACTGTTCCTCAGGCGACATCTCCATCGTCATCATCTCAATCAGCTTTGGATCCTTTTTGATATTGTCATTCACAATCTCTCTCAGATCTTCGTTCTCATTTTTAGCTTTTCTCCATCGAACAATAAATATTACAGAAATAATCAGAACAATCAAAAGAATAATTGCCATCACAATCACAATTATTGGCCATATCGATCTTTCTTTCTTTCCTCCTTCGGCAATCCTTTCATCTCCACTTGTTTTGGATTCACTCCTGTTCTTCAGAACGAAAGAATCAGTGGCTGATGGAGAATCAGCGCTCCCAAACAGAATACTCACCCTCACTTCTGCTTCGCTTGCCACCCCTTCAACTGTCTTGACAGGAACAAACCCATGCACCTCTTCTTCTGATATGAAACCACTTTCATCAAACAAATATTTCTCAACCACTTCCTCATCCCCAACTGCTGCAACGGTCTTGAACGAGAGGTTGCACGGAAGGAGAACTGATCCTCTGAACACAACATCCACCACCTCCCCTGACTTTTCCGATGACACACTCTCCACCCTCGGGATGAAAAATGGTGATTCTCTTTCTCCGGCAATCCCTTCCAGTGTGCATCCTTCATCCAATATCCACAAAGAGGTATTGTCCTTCACTCCATCACCTCCCTTCAAGCTCACAACCCTCAATCTTCCTGAGCCTCCACACAGAATGTTTCTTCGTGCCGATCCATAATTCACTATCGACGGGTTGTTGTTCTCAAATCTCCCATCATATATCTCCACACTTCCTCCTGACAATGAAAGCCCGCCGTTCTTCGAGTTGCTGATTGTGGTGTCTTTCATCCCAACATTGCTGGATTGAACGTCCACAATTGACCCATTCCATCTGCACATCTCTTCCATTCTGCCATTTTTTCCCCATTCTTCTCTTGTCTCGTCTTCAAAATTCCCAAGGAAGCTACATGAATCAAAATCCAAATCAACACAATTATCCACAGACACAATCGATCCTTTCTCTTTTGGGCTCAAACACTTTCCAAATGAACAGTTCGACAAATCAACATTTTTCACAACATTCTTCATTTTCACCACACTTCCACTTTTTGAGAGAGTGATATTCTGAATATCCAACTCTTTCATCTCCACTCTTGCTCTGTCTCCAACTTCAATCACATTTCCCTCTGATTCCAAATTATCTATTCTTGTTTCTGATATTGTTGCTTCAGATTCCCCAACAAATTCTATCAAAGGTGCCGATAATTTCATTCTTGTGTGTGCACACTTGTTCATCTCCAGTTCTCCCCCTTCAACTGCCATTATTGTGCTGGTAATGATTAATTCAGTTGTGGATGACAAGCATTCGCACTCCCTCATCATGGTTGTTCCGTTCTTCACTTTCATGATGTGGCTGTGATTTGCTTCGTGCAACTCCCCAAACTCAAACACACACCGCTCCACAACACACTCATTCGCAAACACAATCACACTCCTTTCGTTTCCTATCTCTTGAATTGCTTCATTGAAATGGACTGTCGCCTTCATCTTCTTCATTGACTTCACACTCAAATCTCCAATCGCACATTCTCCTCCAATATCTCCTTCTTCATCAATAAAAACAATATTCACAACACCTCTTTGAATGTGATCCACACTGCAGCTGATGCTTTTGCACGGATTCGTCTGCTCTCCACACTGTCGCATATCCCTCCCGTTCGCATTCACAAACACCTGCTGCCCATAATAAAATGTAATCAGCGGGATCAGATCAATATCTGTTTTCTCTTCATCGCTTCCACAAATCGAGTTGCTCGACTTCAATGACTCCTGGCTGAAGTCCAGCGAGAACAGCTTCTCATTGATCTGCTTTTCAATCCACTTGCACCGGATGAACACATCCTTCCCCACAAGCGCATCATTCATTGTGAATCTGGTGCTCTCGATCATTATCCCCAAAGGCGGTGCATCCTCTGTGCCTGCTTGTGTTTCACCCAGGCCAGATGCATCTATCATCAGCCCTCCTCCTCTCCCCTTCACCACTGAGCACGAGCACATCCCAAACATGCAACCATTCACTCTCAACTCACTCCCTCTGCTCTTCAAACTCACCTTCATCCCTCCTCCCTCTTCGCTCCACTCACTCAGACACTTCGTCATCACACACCCTTCCACCAAGCATCTCATTTTACATTCAAATGAACAAGCACTCACAATTGTGGCTCTATTTTCACTGAGTGTGATGTTTGTGAATGTTGAGCTGTTTACGCTCATCGATAGCATTCCATCTTCATCTCCATTCACTTTGTTTTTCAACATCGTTGCTTCTTTCAAAGATCTTTCTGATAAGAGAGCAGATTCACTGATAGGTATCAGACTTCTTCCAGAAACACTCGTGTAACTGATCGACAGATTCATCACATCTGCCACTCTCACATCTGAGGACAATTCCATAAATCCTTGCAACAAATGGAATTCTTTCAGGGCACAGTCTTCGATCGCTACGCTCCCTCCATCCACTCTCACCAAGCAGAAATTCGTTTCTTTTGAAGCATCCTCACTCACAAATGAGCAGCTTCTCACAGAAAGTGCCCCACCCCCTGATGATGATTTGAGGAATGCCAGATGATGAACAAGCACATTTGGCAGAACAAATGAAACATTCACAAATGAGAGAATCACTTCTGAGGCAACCATTGCTTCTTCCATCTCTTCTTCATTTTCTTCTTCAACCCTCAGCACTGTTCCATTTTCTTCTCCTTCTATTGATATTTTTTGTGTGTCTGAATCTGTCTGAATCAAATGCAATGAATTTTGAAGGAGAGCTAAATCAACAATTATCACATGTGATTCACTTCCTCCAAGTGTTCCATATCTCAGAGAAAATAAGTGATCAACTGATGAACATGGAGCTTCTGAATACCCACACCCACTGAAGTCTCCTCCTTTTTCCTTCGAAACAAACCCATTTCCACTCCAGTTCCTCCACAAATACACAACCAGTGGAATCACATATCCCTCTCCTGTTGTCTTCCTCTCCCATCCACACAACTCATCCAATGATCCCAACTCCTGTGGGCTCATCTCCCATTTGAAGTTCTCTTTGTTCACAATCTCACTCAGATCCCATCCAGAAACAAACACATTCTTCCCTTTCCAGGCATTGCACCCCTCAAATTCCATTCCTTCCAACACAAATATACCAATCTCCTCTGAAAACTTCACAAATATCCCTCCTCCTAATCCTTTTCCCCCTCTTTCATCCTCACTTGATGACACTTTACATCTTTCAAACTTCACTCCCTTCATCTTCAAGCTCCCTCCATTTCCAACTCCTATCATCATTCCTCCTCCTCCTCCTCCTCCATTTCCTCCATTATTCTCTGCCTTGCATCCATCAAACGTGGTCGATCCATTTATTTCAACCTCTTCATCTTTTCCAATTGAAATCTTCATTCCTCCACCACATCCATCTTTCTCCTCAATACAACATTCACTGAATGTGCAACCAGAAACAACAATAATAACAGCAGCAGAAGCATCTCCACTCTCACTTTCACTTTCACTTTCCTCACATATTCTTTCCAAACAGCTTCCCCCTCCAGTTCTCCTCGTAATTCCAGTTAGAACACAATTCGAAAGTTCAGCAATGCCATCTCCAGTGCATTTAATAATTGGATTTGACAAGGTGTTTATTTGACCTTTGTTCGAAAAGCCTGCCATGTGCAGCACTCCTCCATCAACATGAAAAACACAGTATTCAATTTCATTCAACAAATTTCTAGCGGAAGGCTCAACTGAACAATCACTGACACTCAATGCATTTGAAGAGGAAAAGACGAATGATGAGGCTGGAGAAAGAGTTGATGGAAGAGAAAAGCACATATCTTTCAGCAATGCTCCGGATGAAATGCAAATCAAACAATCTGAGTCAAACAGAGGAGAAGGCACAACAACATCAACGGCAGTGTCTCCAATCGTTCCTGTCACATTCCAAAAATGTCTTTCCATCACAATCTCTTCACAGAGCACAAATCCATTTTTGATTCTGATTGTTCTTGTTTCATCCCCATACCACACCTCAACCACTTTGTTGATCGATGAGCACGGATACTGCTCCATTCCACATCTGCTGAAGTCCAAGCTTTTCTCTCCTCCCACAAATCCAACATCCCCGTCCTCCATCAAAAATGGAAGAAGTGGTGCACACTCCTCCCGGCACCCATCCTCATATCCCAATAAGTCACTGTCTATCATCCCTTCACACTCAAAGCCAAATGTGGCCTTGTTCACAACATCTCTCAAACACTGTGCATTCACAAATATATTGTTCCCTTTCTCTGCTTGGCAACTCTCAAAAGAAGCACAATGGATACAAATAGCACAATTCCCATCACACACATCCAAATAGATTGCTCCGCCAAACCCCCCAACTCTATTTCCCTTCCCCGCACAGCAACAATTGATGAATGAAACATTATCAACATTCTCATCACCACTTTCACTTGAGACATTCCCAATCTCCATCTGTGAGCCTTCGTTGAGCTGAATCCACATCCCTCCTCCGCACCCATCTTCACACTCACAATTCTTTATCATTCCTCCTGAGATGTTCACATTCATCCCATTCACCAGATTCCCACAAATCACACTCCCATCTCCACTCATCCGAGAAATCTCATTAACCTCGACGCTCTTCATCTGGAAAGATAATGAGCTTTCGCCTCTGATGTTGAATGCAGGAACTGATGAAAACGATATTCCACTGATCTCAACTGAGTCAAAAATGACGGATCCCATCTGGACGATCATTAGTGATGCTGTTAACACACAGCTTTCATCGTTTCTCAATGAAGTGATTACACACTCACACATATTCAGAACTCCTTCTTTTGCCAACATTTCCATCAGATGAGAAGATGGATTCTCTCCACAAACAAATGTGATTTTTCTGAAATTTCCCGTTCCTGTTCCAATGACCACCAACGATTCTCCATTTGGTGATCTGTTGTGAACAATCACTTGAGTTTTGTCTTTCCCTTCAAATGATATCTTCAATTTTCCAACTTCAACTTTGTTTTCTTCATAATTCCCAACTTCAATAATCACTTCATTGCTGCTTCCATCAGTATCCAGCACTCTCATTCCAAACTCGATTGTTTTGCATCTCCTTCCATATTCATCTCCTGTCCTCACAAACCCACAGGCCATGTGATCCAGTCCTTCCATTGAGTTCACAAACACTGGATTGAAGAAGATCTTTGGAATCCATTTGTTGTATTCTGTTGATCCTTTGACCACTCGATTGCTGTTTGCACTTGTGCTTGAACGACAATGTACAAACGAATTTTCATTGATGCTTGTCCATCCCTCAACAACATAAACATCATGGCCCAGATTCACTGCTATGTTATTTGAAAAGAAGCAAAACAAAGTTGGCGACTCATTTTCTCCTGGGATGTTATCCCAACTTATTCCTGCTCCATTATTCTCGCTGAATCCACCACAAAATGAGCAATCAGAAATCACAGCAGTTCCGTGATTATATAATCCAACGCAACCACCACCATTATGTAATGTTGTGTTCTTTCTGCAGCAGTGAAATGCACAATTTTCAATTATCCCTTGATATTCATTGTATTCAATGAAAATTCCTCCTCCAACTTGTTTGGTTGAACTTTTCGAGAAATTTGTGTTCTTCATCGAAAATGTTGAAACATAATAAAAATCAATACAGCCTGATGATGCTTCTGCTGAACAATAATCAAAACTGGATGAAGTTATCTCGAAATTTTTACCATCTATTCGAGAAGAAATCGCTCCACCACACCTAGAAGAATGGCACTTATAAAAACCACACAGTGACACATTTAAGAGACCAGAAGAAGTGAATAAAATTGCGCCACCGTCAATTTTTGATGAATTTTCAGTTGAAAGGTTGTTGAAATCACAATCCACAAATGTTGCATCACCTGAGTCAACAACTTGACTTTTCATTGTCTTGTTTCCAATCATAGGATCTGCATTTTCCCTCCGAACGCATTGAGAATAACTCGAATTCCAAGCAAAGAAATGATGATATCCTGAATGCATCCCTTCGACCAATCCTCCACCAAGTGGAGAATTCACTTTCTCGACAATACATCCAACAAAAGAATAATCATTTTTCGAGTTGCCCATTGAATTGTAATTGTTTTGGATTTTTGCGCTTTGTGAGATATTCGAAAAATGGCAGTTGAAAACTGATATTTTCCAAATGTCTGTACTTGCCAAAAGAGAAGTCGATCTTCCAAGAGAAAATGAAGAAAAATCAGAATCAATGATTTTCAAGTCTTTTTTCATTTTCTCTGAACTCATTTTTTCGCAACCAACAAATGGTTCAATAATTTCTGCACATCCAGCACTCAAATAAGAAGTGTTGCTCAGAATCAAATGGCCTTCATTCAATGTGAATAAATAGCCATTTTTTGCTCCTCTTTGATGGATTGAACAACAATGAACAAGAACTGTGGATAAGTCGTTGATGAGCATGAGAGATCTTCTCTCTTCTTTGACAAATGACAAATATTTCATTTCACAACTCGAATTTCCAAAATTGACCATCGCCATCACAGTGGATCTTTGATTGCGAAAAACTCTTTTTGAATCACCAATTGTCTTTAACTGACAATTCTCATTGACCAAATGATTGTCAATATCGTTCAATACTCTTCTTTTTTCTTTTGAAAAATATCCTCTCTGTTTTCGCATCAACCCTGATGCTTCATCATCTTTATCAGTTATTTTGTCTTCATTTTCATTATCACTTGCATTGAAACCATGAAAATGAAAGGATCCAAGATTTTCGTCTGAATGGTCGGAAGATAATCCTTGATTCAAAATAAGTGCATTTTGAGAATCAATAGCACATTTGAAGCCATTGAGTTTGAATTCATCATCAATATCTGATCCATTCAACGCTGAAATAAAAGCTAACAAAAACACCAAATTCATCTTGAATGTGAATATGGGTTTCGAAATGTTTTTCTTTTGCATTATTAACAACAACAACATATTCAAAGGTTCACCAAATGTGCATCAAAGTTATTGTTGAGAAGAATTATACAGACCATTATTGTTTGAATTGAAATTAACAGATTCTATGAAAATTGGATCAAATTATTCAAATTGAAAATTTCAAAAAGATGTAGTGGCGGTAATTTGAAATAACCCTTGTTTATTAAAATTGACTTGCTTCTTTTTTTGAATCTTCATCCAATTTTGAATTAAATAAATCATTATTTTTGAAATCATAACTGTTTTCGTGGTGACAATTTTTCAATTATTGTTTGTCTCTTTAAAGAAATGTTGCATTCAAATTTAAATTTTTTCATTACTTTTTTTAAAATCAACTGCTTAGGCTCAAATAAGGATAAAGGTGTCTTGAATAAGCGGTATCAATTATCAGTGCTTTTTAACTGATATTCAAAAGAAATTTTCGAACCGAAATTTTTGAAAGAAAAAATGTGATTCCAAAAATTATCACCCAATTGTTCAAAATATGAAAATAGATAACATTTAATAATTAATATAAAAGTTAGATAAAAAATACAAAAGTTTTTTTTTTATTCTCTTATTAAAAAATTTTTGTTCTTTTAATAATCTTCTTCGAAAAAATGAACAATTCAAAAAATTGTTTCAAAGGTTATTCCAACTTTCATAGTACAAAAAGTGAATTTTATTGTGAAAGTTTAAAAGGTTATAACAATTGAAAATTCATTTATTTCGATTTTCAAATCATTAATACGTCTGATAACTATTCGTTTTTTTTCCTTCACGATTGTGAGTTGTTTTTTTTTAATTGTGGCCCAACAATAATTCTAATGCAATCTTTATCAATTCCATTTGGATTTCCTTGCTTTGTTAGTTTTGAGCAAAGGTTATTTTCAATTGATGTCGTTTTTCATTTTTGTCTTGTTGAAAAACGATGTTAAAAATCATTAGCAAAGAATATTTTAAACACAAAATGTTTAAAGGAATATATGGTTATTATTCAAGATTTGTATTGAGTGTTGAACATTTCTGTTTTTTCCAAATTTAACTTTTTCGTTTTTCTTCTTTTTATGAAGCCGATAACGTATTTTCTTACAGTTCTGAATTCTGTAAACCTTTTGTCTTTGAATATCCCACATTTATAACACTCTCCGTTCTCATGATTACTCACATCATAATATGTAATGTCTACAATCACATCTATTTATTCTCTCGTATCTATATCAACAGCTTTCGCTTCCAGCACACTAAAAAAACTATCAACTGTTCCATCGTCTCTTCCATCAACAACTCCGACACCTCTCTTTCTGACTTCAACACTTATTTCCTCCATCAAACTTGATCTTTATCAAATGCTGCTGTGATAATCGAAGAAAGTGAATCTCAAAGAGCGAAACTTGGAAGATTGATTTCATTCGATTTAAACAGCCATCGTTTCGAATGGTGCGAATAGGAAAACACAACTGACAGGCCAGATTGAGGAGGAGCACTTTATGTGGATTGTGCAAATGCTAATCTTGCAATCATATCGTGTTCATTCAACAATTGCTCATGCAATTGGGATAGCGGAGCATTGTTTTGTAATAGTTCGTTGATGTTAACCATCATTCAGTCTAATTTCACAAGTTGTTCGGCTGCCCATGGAGGAGTGGTCACTTCATGGAATCCACAATCAAATTCTGTTTATTCATTCTCAGAAAACATAGTTGAAAGTTGCTCAACAACAAGTTGATGTGGAACTGTTTGTGTTATCGTGATCGACAACATGACATCTGATGTTAAATTCTTGTTCAAAAATTACACCTGTATTGCAAATACTGGTGGAAATGCAGCTGGAGCAGTTGCATTAAATTGGCATCGACAACAAAAACCAAAACAATGCTTGCTCCAAGAGTGCCAGTTCATCAACAACAAAGTCGAAAATCCAATTTCCTATGATGGTGCTGCGTTATGTTGCGCCAGAACATATGATTGGATGAATGCAATGAAATTCATCACTTTTTGTTTCTTCCATGGCAACACTGCAACAAACGGAAGAGGAAACGATGTGTTCTTCACTGGCAATGCAGTCACTCATTCTCCATTCAGTCAGTGTGGATCAACAACCCCATCAAAAAGAGTGTGGTATGCAGAAACTGCAGATAATGCGATGTACAACAGTTGGCTTCCAATCATCAACCAGAATAAAATAGTCTCAAATGGTGGAACTGATGTCGATGTCTGTGGCAAAACACAGCAAAGCCCATGTGCCACGGTGGAGTATGCCCTCGGATGCGTTGCTCCCTTCAGCGATGCCTCCCTTTCTCTTCTTGACTCCACTTTCACTCCTGCAAAGACTCTCACATTCCGTGCCCCAAATACAAAAATTAGTGGAAATGGAACAATTGCCACCACCATCGCATCCAGTGGCATACCTCAACCTCCATCATCATTTTCCTCTTCATCATCATCCCTCGATCCATCTGCCACTTCTACCCTCTTTCAACAGACCCAGGGCTCCCTCACAGTCTCCGCCCTCGCCATCTCCCACAACTCCTCAAACCCCATCACCCCCATCCTCTTCCACCTCTCCAATAACCCCCCTTCCCTCAACCTCAACACAACCACCATCACCGGAACAACCTCCATAACTATAAAAACTCCACTCTTCTTCCTCACTGCTGGCTCCCTCGCCCTCAACCACACAGCAATCACCAGTCTCACCCGCAACAGCCAAAGCATCTTCCACCTCACCTCCCTCACAGCTCCCCTCACCCTCAACTCCTCCAACATCACTGACATCACCTCCGCAGCCACCCCCACCAGCTGTGTCCTCTCCTCTGCCACCTCCCCTGCCCTCTCCCTCTCCCTCGCCAACTGCACCATCACCAACATCGACTCAGCTCCACAAAGCCAACAGAATTTCACCAATGGCGGGTGCATCTCATTCGCATCGTCTTCCTCTGCCAATGCATTTTTGGTGAGCAGCATCATCTTAGCTAGATGTCTAATTAGAAAAGAAGAAAAAGGTGTGTTTGAAATCGAAGAGCTGATAAATATTAAGAAAAAAAATTCAAATGGAAATAGAAGCAAAAGCTAAAACAAGTATATGCTCTTCTTTTGAAAAGAAGAAGGATAGATATATTCGATGAGGTTAAATATGAAAAGGAAGAAAGAAATGATGATTAAAATATAGATGATGTGCGAGGTGAAAAGAACGAGAAAATGAAACAGAAAGAACAATTCAAAAATATGAGACAACGATAAAAGAGATGATATGCGTGAAAATATGAAAGAAAATTAGGAAAATGAAAAAGGAATAGGAAATATGCTTACGATTCTGCAACTACAAATTCGAAGTGCGGTGTTTATTGTGATTATGGATTCTGTGTAATGAAACACGCGAACGAAACTAATAATTTTTCAGAATCTTCAGAATATTGTTGTTTACTTTTTATTATTTATACAAATACTATTAAAATTATCTTCGAAGTGAATCATTCTTCACATAATATTCAAAACAAATAATGATTAAACATTGCTGACAAATTATTCATTTGACATTTATTTGATTTATTCTTGTTAACACTCTTCCGTCAATTAATCATCATTTCATCACTAAAAATACTTTCAAAAAATGTTTGATTCTTCATTTTTATCATATTTTCTTCAAGAGTTCCTCTTGTTTGTTTTTCTTTCCACCCACAATTATTGTTAATAAAAAAGATCTTTTCTAATTAAAAATCTCATGTTGATTTTTAATTTTTCCCCTTTTGTTTGAATAATGCGGTCTTCGCAAGATGCAACAAATTGGGTCCCGAATTATCTCAATAAAATTGAACCTAATTATTTCCAATTGATAAAAAAGTTTATGCAAAACATTTATATGTAACACTTTTTTTCGTTTTCTTTATTAAATTTAAAAAATTTATTTTTTGAATAATAGGTTTTGATCATTGTTTATGTTGAGATCGAAATCTTTGATATTTTTCTGTGTCAGTTTTTGATCTTCAATCTCAATTTTTTTCGAAAAATGATTGTTGGAATTGGTTTTTTTGTTGCATTGAACGAGGGAATTAATAATTTTGTACGAAAGCCAGAGTATTTTTTCCGTGAATCAAAAAGGTCCGAAATGCATCACATTGGAAATGAGAAAAATGAAGATTGAAAAAATCTTTGTTTTTAACATCAGTTTTCAAGCAATGCAAAATAGGGTTAGGAAAGATTATGCTGTTGATTTTTTGTTTCGACTTGGGGATACCAAACAAAACTGCTAAAGATCTATTGGATTTATCATATAACAGCGTTGATCATTGGTACAGTATTTGTCGCGAAGCATGTTAGAATTTCTTGATCGAACATCCAATCATTTTAGGGGGATCTGGATTTTCTGTAGAAATCGATGAAGCAATTAAAAGGAGAAGAACGTTCAAAAGAGAAAGCTCATAACAATAACAACGGGTTTTTGGAGCTATTGATCGGAAAATGGATGGAACAGTTCAGAAAAAATGATGAAGATTGTTAAATCGAGAAAAATAAAACATTTGCTTCCTATAATTCAAGCATGCATTTCACAAGGATCTACGATAATGAGTGATGAATGGGTTCCACAAAAAGTGTAACCGGATTTTGGTTGAGAATACAAAATTGAAACTCATAAAACATGTTTTTGAGATCCCATCACAGGGGCTTGTACTGATTCCGAAAAAAGGATGTGGCACCATATGAGATCATTTTTCCTTTAATCATGGTTTCGCCATAAGTTTCTACAAGATTATTATTCTACTATTGTCGTTAAAAGATAATTATAAAGTTGATTTTATTCAGTCAGTTGGAATGATTTATCTATTTGAGCCTTTGGAAATTACAGAAGAAGTTGACACAGAAGTTGAAACATCTGTTGTTTCAGATTTTGATGATATATATGAAGTACAAATTCATCAAGTGGAGAAACTGACACTGACAGTTAAAATGCTTGTGATGGCTCTTCTGCTTCAAGGAACACAGAAAATAGAAAAACACAAAACTTTCAATTAATTTTTTATTACTCAATTTAAACATATTTTTCACTCATTTTTAACAACAATCAATCATTCTTTGAACAAAATATAGAAAAATAGTCATTGGAAGTAGCTTTTTCTGTCAAAAAAGTCGGACCCAATATGTTACACTTGACCGTGGTCTTTATTTATATGAACATTGGGTTTTTTAAAAAACCTCCATTTATTCGAATTTCCCAACTTTATCTGCATTGTATCTTATTTAAAAAAAATGAAACGAATGATTTCATAACACAGTTTCAAGGAAAGCCATTCTGTCATTTAGCCTTGTTATTATATCCATTTACTTTGTTATAAAATCATCTTCATAAAATATAACCATTATTTAACAATCTTATAACAATGTCTTTATATGCATCACTAAAATTCGATTAGAAACATGAAAGAAAAAAAAATGTGAGAAAGAATTTGTTAAAAAAATCAAAAAAAAAAATCAGTCTCAAATTTTTATAGAAAAAAATAGCAAATTGAAATGAACTATCCTTCTATTTAATCCAGCTTGACCTTTTCGATTCCATCCTTTGTGATAATCTTTACAATCCATGAATTTTGTTGCATGACAAATCTCTTTTTTATTTGTGCAATGCTTGCCTTTAACATTTTCATTCCATCTTCTCTTGACATATCTTTCTTCCACATGTGATCCCACAATCCATATAACAGGTATCCGCAGTATCCGTGTGCGCAAAATGGAATTTCACACAACGTTCCAAGATAATCGAGATAATATAAATGAGGTGTAACATCTTTTTCTAAAACAGGAGCAATAGGAGCAGAAGATGATGCGGATGAGGATGACGAAGCTGAAGCAGAAGGTGAACTGACTAACACTTGTGGCTCTGCTGTGATATCCTGAAAGGCAGACGGTAAATCAACTCCACCAACAACACAATTACATTGATATGGGGATTTTCTAAGGTTCTCCGCAAGCACGTATCTCATCCAACTCGCATTTGCATGAGTTGTTGATGAATAACCATTTCTTTGTAATGTAAAAAAAATGTTTTCAAATAAATTTCAAAATTATCAGATATAATATAACGAAACAAACCTAAATTTATTTAATTGTATGTTACGCACAATATAATCCGAATAAGCATCATCGTCACCTGGCTCTCCAACACAAGCAAAAGCAAAGCGATCGTCAGCTTCGTAAATTCTATCCAAATCATCTTTTATACGAAGGATAGAACTTTGTGAAGAAGACTCGGCTGCAATCATTACATAATCCTTGCCCGCAAAACCGAAAATACTTTGCATCTTAGTGAAAATTCATTAAAAATTATCAAATTGTGCAATTCAAAAATAAAGAATTTGATATAAAGTGGAAAGTTAACATGAAAAGGCGTCATAAAATATAAATGAAATATTCAACAAAACGTTTGCCTTTTTAAAACGAAAAAATTCACACTTAAACGGAGAAACAAGTTGTCAACCTATATAGTGGGTTTGATCAATAAATTTAGATAAAAGTTTTAAAAATTCACTTATATAATATTTACTTCGAAAAAGTATCGCTATCAAATGAAGTGATATAAATTCTCGAATTGTTCGACAACGAAGTCGCAAAAACATCAACAAGCAAAGGTAATTCATTAAATTTTGAAAAATCAGGATTTAGAGGATTATAGATAACAATAGTTGGAACACCTAAATCCTCGCTGCAATATGCTCTATGGCAAGCGCCTGAGAATGAAATGGGAGCACAGAAGTTGCTTGGGGATAACGGATTATATGAGAAAAGAGCTGAGCCAATTCCTCGATAAGACACAAAATTGATTAGCAGTTGATTTGAATCAGCAGAGTAAGTTTCACGATCCTCTGGTGTTTGAATGGTTGTAGCTGCATGAAATGAAGAAGAAGGAGAAGAAGAAAATGTCAAAGCTGATAAGGGCATCTCGGAAAAATTTTGAGTCAAGTGCTCAAAGTTAAACTGGACATGATTGAAAGGTGAATGAGGATTCAGTGAAATAGATTGGCTTTGCCTCTTCCCATTTTCTGTGATGATTTTCCCGCTTGCAAACAATGAAACCTCTGTTGGTTCTTGCTTAACTCTTTTTTTGTGTCGTGTTATAGTTGAAGGAGAAGTAGAAGGAGGAGAAGGAGATGATGATGAAGAAGGAGATGAAGACAATGACGAAGAATGAGAAAATGAAACGGCAGACGCCGCATCTCCAATCACAGCCAGACTGTCATCGACAGCAGCACTTCCCACTGCAAGCGCCGTTTCGTCCCTCGCCGCGCTAGCCCCAACCGCCACCGATGCTCCCACAGCAGCTCTGCCCTTGACACGCAGATCCGACAGCGCATACGGCGCTTCTGTGTTTCTCTGCTTTGCGAGGCTTCGGCGGAATTTTGGGGCGGCTTTGAGCGCCACACTCGACGCAGGCTGAGGCGCTCCGATCGACAGCACGCCGTCCACAGGCAGCATGCGGACCTTCGAGCGAGAGGAGGCTTTGCCTCTTTTTTGCGCTTTTGCTTCTTCGCTTGAAATAGCAAAGTCCACACTTGGTGAAGTGACAGCGCCTTCAACACTGATTTTGCTTGCGCTTAGCGTTTCGATCACTGCTCTTTCAGCTTCGATAGAAGATGCCTCCACTTCCTCTGCCCGGAGGCTCTGAACGGTCATCATGTCCTCGCTTTCCAACCCCAGCGAACCAACATTCCGCAGTCGCCCTCCTTTTAGGTCCAAATCCATGTTCTCCACTTCCACAGAGCCTCTTCCTGCTGCATCTGCATCTCCGCGGATTGTCATCTTGTCTTTTCTCACAGAAACGGTCTTGCTGCTGCCATCAATCAATGCTCCTCCAAAAAGAACTTGTGCACCTGTGAATTGTAGCTCGTCGTCTCCTGTAAGATGCCCAGCGGTGAGAACAGATACTTTGAGTGAATTTCCATTCAGACCTGTAGCATTAACCATCATTGGATAATTGATTTGTCGAGACTTATAAGAAATCATTTCATCGTGACAGGTTTTATCTTTTGAAGCTTGATCTATACGGAAATACTCGTAAATATCAGATTTTGGATAAATAACAACATTTGGAGATTTTCTTTCTGAAATCTTCATAATTCCTTTCAATGAAAGTTTCGGATTAAAAGTTGGGAAGATTCCACCAAACAGTATGATCATATAAAATATTACAACAAAGACAGTGATGCAAGAGAAAATTATTAAGCAAATTAAGAGAACCATCTCTGGGGTGCAAACGGTTGGCTTTAAATGCTTTTCATCCTTTTTATCAATACCATTAGAAGATATTTTTTTCTCGTAAACATGTACACCACTTGAACGTAAGTGTTTCAAAATTATAGATAAGTCATGAAATAAATCATTGACGGAACAAGGATTCGGTGAAAGCTCAAGTTCAGAAGAACAGTCATCGTCTCCAGCAAAATTTGTTGATTCATCGCAACTATATTTTTCGGAAGAAGATTCATTAATATTTAAATGATTCTCATCTGAGATTAATTGTTCTTCTTTAAGAAGAAATACATTTTGAAGCAAAGCATTGTTTGAGGAATCTAACAACTGAACACAGTCTGTCATTAAATGTTTTTATTAGCAAAAATTACTTTGAATTTCGCAGCAACCTTACGATTCGCAATGTCAAATTTTTCAATTCATTCGTATTTAATAAGGAAGCATTTATTGTGGCACTGATCAAAAAGAAAAAAAGACTGAAGAAAATCGTCATTTTAATGTTGATTGATAATGAACATTCTTTTTGAGAGAAAAGTAGCTCTCTAAAAGTGATTTTGATAAAACTGAGACTTTGATTGAACCATTATACATAACTTTGTACCCATACATTCTAATATAGTATTATCATGGGTTTGATTCTTTCTTATTATCACTTGTTTTATGTATTTTTTGCATTATATAATTATATTTCATGTTTTGATGCGTATTTGCACAAAATCAAATGATGATTAATTGCTTCACTTCGATTTTTTAGGAAAAGTACACGGAGCTCTTTCTCGCGCAGGAAAAGTTAGAGATCACACACCAAAAGTTCCAAAGACAGCAACACAAAAGAAGCCAACAGGAAGAAATAAGATTCGTCTTCTGTACAAGAAGAGATTCACAAATGTTGTTGTTGGCGCAAGAAAGGAAGGTCCAAACAAGCAAAAGACCAAAGGAGCAAATGCAAATCTCCTTTAAATGAAATAGTCTTTTTTGTTTCCCATTTCTTTTGAAGTGGCTTGCAATTGACAAGGACACAGATTTCATTTCCAAAATAAACATGCTGTGTCATTGTTTGGCTGGCTCATCACTTATTATTTTATATGAAAAAAATCATTAATCAAATGAATGTGAAATTTTCTATAAATGTATTTTAAAGATTAATTTGTATTTTGGATTGATAAATGCTCTAAATAAAAAATTAAATAATGAATTAAAGGTTATTTGAATCATTTGATTTTCTTGATCTATTGCTGTATATTGTAAAAGTAGTTAAATTTGTAATATTTATTCGCAGAGATTTTGTTTTCGAGAGCTTTTAAAGGAAAATCTTTGAATGATTGATAGGAAAAAAGCTGTTGAGAGGTTATCAAAATTATTATTATTAACTGTTGTTTGTGATTAATATATTATTTTCAATGTATTTTTCTAAAAAATAATTCATTGATATATATATATATATATATATATATATATATATATATATATATATATATATAAATATTTTTGTGAACTGACATTTGATCTATTCTATAATTGAGAAGTTTTTAATTCAGATCCAAAACTTATGATCATCCTCAACGACAAGTGCTACGGGCTTGAAGTTTTCTTGAAAGAATACTTCTCAAAGTTTGATTAAAATATTATTTGATAGTTTTAAGTTCTGTTTTTAGCCCGAAAGATATCAAGAACGGAACTGAAATGTGCTTCACAGATTTTGATGATGCTTTAATAAATGTCAAGGTTCTTGAAAATAAAGATCTTGTAATTGAGATATCATGGTCATGCGCAAAAGATTTTCTCTCGAATGGTTCAAAGGATGTTATTGAAAAAGTTTATGCTGGCCACAATCTTCTTTTTGGTGAAAATGGATTCACTATTGTTGTAAAAGCTGAATCAATACCCAGCGACGATGCAGCAAAAGGTTTTGCTCATTCTTGAATTTTATTTAAATGAAAAATTATTTTTAAATTTATTCAAACAGATGAATTAATCGCTAAGCTTTCTTTGATCAAGCGTCATTTGTTTTCTGGACCTTTTATTGCTATCATGGAAGGGGATGCAGCATCTGTATCTAAACTTAAGCCTCTTCAAATTCAACTCAAGCCCGGAGAGTATATGTGGATCATTCCCAACACAGACAAATCATTTACGTGCGGATTTTCAAATACTGTCGGGGACAAGACAGATCTTCCCATCGCAAAAGTCATGTATCATGTTTGAAATGCTATTAAAGGAAAGAATTAGCTTTTATTTTATTTTGTTATAATTTTCACAAATATTATAATAACATCACCTTCACTGCAATGTGACTTTATGAATAATTGCGATTTTTTTAATAGGAATTTGATGCAACACGAACTCAAACAGCATTGAGCTCGTGTCCGACTGCTATCTCTTCTGAGGGGTGTCCAAAGGATATTGAACAGTTTGATTTCAGAAGAATCGGAATTGACGGGTACTTCTTGTTCACTGTTCATCCAAGACATTACTCGCCTCCTGGAATGAAAGAGCGTATCATTGCGCAATTGATGCTCTTCCGTCCATATTTGGACTATCACTTCAAATGTGCAAAGGCTTTCACTCACTACAGAATGAGAACATGCCACGACAACTTGGTCCAGGTGCTTAACAGAGCAAAAGGTGAAATTAAAATGGGAAGAGGTTTGACTTAACGTTAATATAATTTGCACTGTTTAAGAATTCATTTTATTTTATTTTTTTCTCTTTCCATTTCTTTTGTTTTTATTTTCACTTACAAAAAAATGTAATAATGATTAAATTTACCAGGTACAAAGACATTCTCAGGTCGCAACATGGTTCCAAAGAGAGTTTAATTTTTCTATTTTTCTTTTTCCTTTCTTGTTACAGTTATCCATTTTTGAATCGCTTGTCTCTTTTGCTGTATCTATCTCTACTGTTTATCTTTTCTTCCTTTTTTAAAACACTAAATCATTTTCTTTCAAAAGGGGCTTTATTTGAAATGGTTAAAGATCATTTTATATGAACGATTAACATTCAGAAACAAATTTTATCTAAAATAGAAATGAAATGTACTTTTCATTAATTGGTGAAATAGTAAACGAACTTTTGAACATTCATTTATTACTTAAAAGGTTGTTTGGAAGAGAAAGGATTAATTCTTGTCCATGAATTTTGAGCCAAACTTTTTTTTAAGAATTCATTTTGACTAACGAGTTTCGAAAATATTATCTTAATGATTTTTTCTTGTTGCATATTGGAATTTAACATATCCATCCATGAACAAAATTAAAAAAATAATCATAATTATAAAAAAATTTATAAAATTCAATCTATTTTAACACACTAATTCAGTTTCCCGAGTCAATCCTTCTGAAACATGGTGTGACCAACATCACCTGCTTTTTCATCCAGTGGCTCCTTCAGAACGAGAACAGATTTGTCAAATTCTGATTGCAAGTTCGCTATCGCGCCAGAAATATTCACATGGACAAGCACATTCTCCATACCACAGGAGCTAAAGGAATCTTCGGAACGATCAGTCAGGAATGAAACTGAGGGGATGGAGAGAGAGAGAATGAACAGATGAATGAGAGAGAAAGAGAAAGAGGAAGAGGAAGAGGAAGAGGAAAAAAGAAATACCAATTTAATGAAAGCTGCGTTTCTTTCTCTTCTCGAATGTTTGTGATTTCTGATTGAAAAAGCATGCTGAAATTTTTTTTTTTGACCAAATGTGATTGTCCTTCGAAATGTTATTTTGCACTTCTGTTAAAAGTTTCTTTTAATTTTTGATTTTTATTGTTTTGTTCCATTTCGAAGTTGTGAAAAAAAGACTTTAAAATAACATTCAAATGAGCGATTGCTTCGATATAGTGAAATGATGAAAAAAGAAAAATATGGTGATTTATTAACCCGAACATTTTTTTGAAAATAAGTTTAATCAAATCACTCTTCATATAACATAAATTGTTTTCAGCATTTAAAGAAAAGAAGCCAAACAGAAATAAAGATCAAATTACAATACCTAATCTCTGATTGTGGGATGTGGAGATGGGAGGTTAGCTCCTCTATCTGTGATTAGTGCCTCCTCTGAGGAGATTAGGTCATAGCAACGGGGCTTATTAAGTTTGATTTAGATTGTAAAAATTTTTTTATTATTTTTTTCATCAGAAAAAAACTTTTTTCAAAAAATCAAAAAAGATCATAACCAGAATTTTTTTGAAATGAGTGTTGTCGAAAATAAAAAATAACAAGGATGAAAGAAAATTAGAAGTTTGATGAGATCCTTTCAATATCGGCATATTGAAAGTAGATTAGAACGAGTTGCAACAATTATCGCAAATGGAGAAGCTCGGGTTGCAGATGCTACAAACATGAAAGAATTTACTCGCTCGGCAATTGACAGGGCAGTTACAGCTGTGGAAAAATGAAGAAAGGAAAGATAATATGGAAAACCAGAATTACTCTAGCCGGAAGAAAAGGAAACTATATTTGGAGTGCTGAAAATGGAATGTGAAAGTGGGGCAAGTTTCAGTGCTACGCAAATGAGGAAATTGGTTTGTCACAAATTATAATTTGTTGTATTTATCTATATTTTATATATTCAGATGAGCACTGTTATTAATGATAAGAAAATAGATGACATTGACGAAGAAGATGAAGAAGTCAACATTTCAAAAGCCTATCTTTATCAATACTCCAAAAAAATCCTGAGCCATAGGTTTCTCACCTTCGAAATGCAGATATCCAGGGCTATCTGAATCAAATCAGCAAACTCTTTGTCCATTTTTCATTCTTCTTCAAATCCTTCATGATCAACATCATTATTCTCACTCTCTTATCTTAAACATTGATGAATCTTCTCTTCGACTCTCTGATTCTTTCTCTTCTCTTGTTTTCCATCATTCCGACATACCTGTTGGTTTCTCCAAAACACCGATGAATATGCCTAATGCAACTCTCGTCGTTGCAGCTGCAGCTGATGGCTACTCCCTAAAAAGCGTCGTTCTGTGGCCTTGTCACAAATTACCTGATGAACTGCGCCTTGTTCTGAGTTCGCAGTTGGATGTTTGGGGTGAAAATGAAGGCTGGATGACTGAAGCGCTATTTCTCAAATATGCTGAAGAAGTGTTGCTTCCAGGGATCACACAAAGAAGAGAAACTTTGAAGAAGAGTGATGAACGTTGCCTTCTCCTTCTTGATTCGCATTCATCGAGAGCGCAGCCTGACTTATGGAAAAGGTTTGCCGATTCTTTAATAGATGTCGTCACCTTCGTGCCCCATACCACTCACATCGCACAGCAATTAAATCGTGGCGTATTTGCTGTTTTTAAAAAGACAATAAATGCTAATTATGAAGCGCCTTCTTCTTCTTCTGTTGTTTTGCGACGAGAAGCACTGGCTGATGTGCTTCCACAAGCTTTGCAAACTTCTTTGTTTCCTTCAACGATCAAATCTTCATTTGCGAAGAGCGGAGTACTGTGACATCAGTGGCACGAAGTGTTAGCCAAGCTGCCAAAAGAACCTTCCGTGACTCTGAAGAAAAGAACAAAAAGGTTTGATTATTTTGGAAAACTAATTACCGATGAAGAATTTTTATTAGAATGGAAAAAAGAAAAGGATGAAAGAAAAGAGTCAAAAAATGAATAAAAAGATAATGAAGAAATTGAAAAGGCTTTGTTTGAAGATGAAAAACCGAAAAAAAGAAAATTCAACCCATTGAAAATTTTAAATGATGATTTTTCTGATGATGAAAAAAAAGAAAGAAATACTCGAAAAATTGTGAAACGAGAGCTTGTTGATTATATTTATTATTAATATTTTTTTTTAAAACAAAATCAATACACAATAAACAAAAATAAATTCATTTATTTTTTGTTCGGGTTTTCAAAAAAATATTCGGGTTTATAAATCACCCTACACAATTTTTGAATTTCAAAATGTTAAGAATTTCATTTCATTAAATATTCACAAGATAATCTGAAATATTCAACAACAACAGATAATATTTATATTTTTTTTTTTGTCAATAAAATAAAATATTTCATGAAAGCTTATGATTAAATCTTCATATCCTTCCACTTCCATCTTTTCAAATATTTTCCGTTTTTCCAATTTTCTTTTCGCTTCATCAGTTTCTCCATCCGCCTCTTCTTTCAATCTTCTTGAAACATTCGTAAAGAATTGCAAGCTTTCAAATGCAATTTTGCCATTCAACGTTGGTCGCTGAATCTCCTCCAAAACAGCATCAACTGCTCTGCCTTTCAGCAAGTCATCAACTTTCACGTCTCTATTTTGTGCTGCATTTCTCAAGGAAGAAATGCATCCCTTACAAATTTCTCTGTATTTATCCTTTGATGCTCGAAATACCCTCACAATACTCCCAATGATCTCTTCATATTCTTCATTCCACAATGAGCATGATAGAAAAAATTTTTCAAATGTTTGGATCCATCTCTTTATTATCCGAACTTCTTTCGCTTCTTTCCTTCTTCTTCCCTCTTTTTTCCTCTTCCAGTCAATGCATCTTGTCAGTTCTTCGATTTCTCTTCTTGCTTCTCTCGCAAAATGCAGTTTATTCGCAATCACTTCTTCCAAGCTGTCATCATTGAAGAATCTGTATATAAAAAATTGCCAAGCAGATTGATACGCAAGTCGTGTCAGATTGTGATGCTTTTGATGATAATTGATGATATCTTTCATCTCCTTCAAATACAGTTCTTCTTCTAATTCCTAATCAGAAATAAGGGGGGAAATGTAATTCAACAATATCAAAACGGGAAAAAGGTTCTCAAACCCAAAATCCAATATTGCCCAAAGCCAGCAACGCTGTTTCCACTTCCTTCTGAATTTCTTCGGTCTTGTCTTTCTTCGAGGCAATCTTCAGAAGGCAAGGCACAATGATTGAAAGCAATTCATCAGGAATTTCTTCATCGTTCAGCAAAAGATAGCATTCACAGAGATCAATCAGACGCCTTTCGTTCTTTTCTTCTTTTTTCTTCTCTTCATTAATTATCAACTTTTGAAATATTTTAATCAGCGGAGGTTCTTCAAACCATATACTCCGTATGTATTTCATTTCTTTGCAATATCCAATATTCTTCAACAGCACAAGAGCATTTTCCAGTGTCAATTTCTTTTCATCTATCATTTTGTCAATAACAATGAACAGATGAAATGCTAAAACACAACATAATTCCTTCCTGTCCATTTCTTCCATTAGCGAGCTTATTTCAAGGATCTTCTGTTTTTGCTCACGTTCAGCGCAATCTTCAAGACCATCAAACATTTCTTCAAAAAAGGAAAAGAAAGAAATACTATCATCAAAAAATAGAAAATAACAATGCTTGGAAACCTATGAAATTTTCTGCAACGCTCTTTACTTGCGTCTTCACAACCGCAGTGCAGCCAGCAAATATCTTTATCATTTCAATTCAAATGAAAAACAGTTCATATTAAACAGAAAAAATCCAAAAAAACAAAAACTTATTACAAATATATCCAATTGCGAACACGCCATTCTTAAAGATATAAGTATTTTGACAAGTTATAGAAAATAAAAGAAGATAGATTAATCATATTTGTTTGTTGTTATGGTTGTTTTGATCAAGTTGTTTTCAAAATACGAAAATTTTTCTTCAAAAATTCAGGATCGAGGGATGAAATTCTGTTTCGGAATTAGAACAATTATTTCCTTTAGTTATGCTTGACATTGAAAACGATTCTTTTTTTTGTAGTTCCATATGATAATTTTTGAAAATAGGCTGACAAAGGAAATTCAACAATTTTATAATCAATGAAAAAATCTGCATGTTTGCATTTTATCACTGTTCTATGGATTGTGAAAATATCTATATGTAACCTTCTTAGAATCCAGAAATATGAAGAATTAATTAAATGGTTAATATTTCATTTAAATGAGATGAATTTAAGAAGAGATCTGATTATTGTATAGCGATTGAGAAATAAAGGAATATGTGCAACTTTCACACTTTTCATAATTTTTGTTTGGAGCAAGAGGTGAAGATAAATTCGACTGTTGCTTTTTTGAATGAAGATTTATGGATGAAATTCTGTGAAGGACAAAATCTGCACAAAATTATATAGCATTTTGGAGCATAAGGCAAAGGAGAAGCTTTTTTGGCAAGGAAAGTGGCAGGCAATATCGAGGGAAGGACATTTATTACTTAAAACAGGCAAGAATTCAATGGAAAAAGGAGAACCCCAAAATATCAGTTTTATTTATAAGGTTTTCCTGTTTCTCGGACTGCGCCAGGCAGACATGGAAGGCTGCGAATTTCTATTTCTGATTCCGCTTTTGCTTCAAAAGAGTGGAGAAACGCCAACTACGAGACATCCAATTATCAAGTATTTTTTGGTAATCGAAGAGTATTCACGTCAGCAGCTTTTGGATTTCATTTTTCGAAGGTTCAGCCATTTTGAGCAAAAGAGGCAATTTTATATTGAAACATATTTCCTTCAGCGTTGGGACGATGGAAAAGAAATTGGAGATCATCATCTTTTTCAATCTTCATCATCATTCAACAGAATGCTTATTATTGCATCCTTTTTGTATGTTTGTGCATGTGCCATTGGCTTTCTCCTCTTGAACGTCGAAGAACGAGTTTCTTCCAGACTGTGATATGCAACACAAGCACCGCTGAATGAATGCCGACTTTTTTCATCCATCTTCGTCAGAGTTGAAATGAAGAACAGCAAACTCCTTCAATTCATATTCATCGCATCTTTCCTTCGTCTTCCAAGCATTTCATCGGTTTCTGATTGTTTTCACTCAAACAGATCGAAGAGTTATATGCTTCAAATACAAAAGACGAATTTCTTCATTCTTCTTCAACAGCTTCACTTCATCTTCCTTTATCGTCCAATTTTCTTTTTCTCCAACTTTTCCGTCATTCACTCGAAATCCTCAACTTAAACAGTAATTTTCTGTTTCTGTGTATTTCTTCGAAACTTCTTCATTTTCTTCTTCTTAGTTGTCTTTTTCTCCATTTCCATTTTTTATCTTTTCCCTTCGCTGAATGGCAAAGCGTCTATTTCAGTTCTATTTTCTGTTCAATCAGCAGACAATAAAACCTCCCCAAACTGATTTCTTCTTCTTCTCATCATCATCATGCTTAACATCTTCAAATAATTCCCCCAAACCACCTGAAATTAATTTTTCTGCGTAGTGCTGCTCTGTTTTTTCGGAGGATAATTCCGCAAATCGGTTGAAAAAAAAGACATTTCAAATCAAAATTTCGTGAAGCATGCCAAATTGATAGAAGAAGGAAAAAAGAGAGAAGAAGGAAATAAGATGGACATTGGAGGAGAGAAAGAGGAATTGGTCAGTGAAATGCTGTGAAAATTGGAGGAAGTTTTGAAAAGAGGAGAGCAGTTGAGCATCAGAAGAGAGGAAGAAAGAGACTGTGAATGAACATTTGAAACAACAAGAGCAAAGCGTTGAATGAAGATTGATTGTCTGATATATTTAGAGAAAATCAGAGCAGCTGGTGAAGAAAGACTTGCTGTTTTATTGCAATGGACAGGGAGAAACTTGATGATTCGAAACAACACATTTTCAAAGGCAATTCTAAGGGTATGCATTTTGATGTGGTATTTTTGACTTTTTCAATGTTTTTATTGGACAGATGTTTCTATTTGATGAGTTTCTTTTTATTTGTTATCTGTTCATTACAAATATGAAGAATTCAACATTTCCGAAAAACTCAATCTCTCTCAAATAATGCAATGTTTTAATATTACTGTGAAAGCAATGCATGGCAGATTCTTTTGATGCGTAAAATGAATCCAAACCTATCGCACTCTCATCTTTGCCCTTCTTTTTATGAGTATTTCTTATTTTTTCAAACTTCGCATCTTATTATTTTGATTTTTTTATCTGGACATGATTTGATAATTCCTCACCTACACCAACAAATACTGGTTCATTCCTCCAAACAGCCGTAGAAATAGCAATGTTTTGGAAGGGTCTCAGAAGTTTTCCAAATGCCACTAAATATTTATCGAAAGAAGGCTTTTACTCTTTAAAAATGTTCTCAAAACAAATATTAAGGGCTATTTGATCAAATAAAAAATACTCAATTTTTCAAATCAAAATTGACATTCTTTTAGCATGAGAATGCATTTGTTTCTTTTGGCATGCTTGCTCCTTGCAGATACATTTCAAGTGCAACATTCCTCTTCCGCTGCCACATCCAGCAATCACGATTATCGGAAAAACACCTATTTTCACAATTTCATCATTGATCCGGATCGAATTATTGAACAAGATGAGCATTATCCCACAAATAACAATGATCATTATTTATTTGAACGAAATATATTATTTGGAGCAGAAAGACAGCAGTCAGGAATTTCGACAGTAATTAATGCATTTTTGGGATTCTCCAATTCATCAGTTGGACTGAAAAATGTGGCACTTGAACATTCATCATCATCTTTTGTGCTTCTAACAGAATACTCAACTCTGATGATGGACTCCTGCATATCCAACCAAAAGTCAGATTCTCCTTTTCATCTTCAAAGTGGGTCAATCAACATGGCAAACTTGAGTGTGATTCCTCAAATGAACGTTAACTCTTCCAGTCTCATATTTTCATCTGATGATTCCAATTCTGCCATTTTGAGAAATTCCATCATTGCTGACCTGGTTGTCTCATCATCAGACAATTTTCTATTGTCTGGAAAGAGCCAAAGTGAACAGATTATTAATTGTGCCTTCAGGAACATGTCTGTGAAATATGCCTCGAATAGCTATCATTTTGCGGAACATTCATGTTTTCGCAGTTCAATGGAGAATACATTTATTTATTCGTGTGTGAATGCCTTTGAAGGAGGGATCTCGAGTGGATCCTATTCTTCACAAGAGTTTATCTGCAAAAACACAACAATTAACTTTGGGAAAAGAGAAATGAATGATCTTGAAAGAAAACAACGAATGGACACAACAGAAGGCCAATCGTTTTCGTTGTGCGAATGGGTTGACTGCACGGCACCGCAAGGAGGTGCCCTTTATGTGCATGAAAATGAAAATGCTATTTTGACTGTTGAGAATTGTTCATTCACGAGATGCAATGCTTCCTCAACAAAAGGGGGAGGAATATATGCATTGAAAATTTCGGAATGCATTGTGATCCATACAATGTTTGCTCAATGCTCGGCGCTTGCAACCACCGATTGTGGAGGAGGAGGAATTATGGCAGAGAATGTGCATGTTCAATCATTTGTTGATGACTGCTCATTTAAAAACTGCTCTTCAGGAAGCGATGCTGGAGCTTTAAATTTCCGTCCAACAAAAACTGAAAGGCAGAAGGAATGCATTATCAATTCCTTTTTCATCAGTTGCAGATGTAATGGATCATCTACTGGTACGGGAGGTGCTGTTGAACATTTTTTTGGAACAGATAAGGTTGTAATTTCAAATTGTTTGTTTTGTCATTGCTATTCAATGAGAGGAGGAGGAGCAGTTTCGCAGAATGTTAATGAATATAATAATGGAATTTTATTGTATTTTTGCTTTTTCCACAATAATACATGCGAGCTTGCAGGTCATGATATTGTTCTTCATGATTCAACATCAAACAACATTGATTCAAGTTGCTATACAACCAGGCAAACATTAAATAGAGTCAGCTTGAGTTATATAAATAAAAAGGACCAAAGCGATTGGTTGCAAAACAATTTTGGAAGAATCAGATTTGCTTCTTCAACTGATTCAAAACAAAAAGGAATTGACACATATGCATGTGGCTTGGATAAAAGCCATCCGTGCAACACTATCAGCCATTGCTTGACTCAACTTATTCCTAACTATGTGACTGACATCGAGATTCTCACAGGAAAAATAAAAGAGACCAAGAGTGTGGACTGCAGTTCCAACACTTTCACAATATATGGCCAAAGTGATATGAGCACAGCAATCCAAACAGAATTTGAAGAATCAAGCTTATCTCTTTTTTCAGTCTCTACAGGCACATTTTCAGTGAGAGACTTTGTTCTTGTGCATGACTCGGCTCATCCGAATAATCGTGCCTCAAGGCTGTTTGAGATAACTGGAACAGGAGAGATGAGGATAAGTGCGCTGAACATATCTTTTGGGAGTGAGCAATCAGCAGAAACAGCATTCACCACAGAGTTGATAAATGTTCAGAGTGGGATCCTTCAGATGAATAATGTAAACTGGGCAAAGACTATCTCCACTGTCTCGTTGTTTTCGCTTTCTTCAGCAAATGGAATTTCATTGACTCTTTCTGAATGCACCTTTGATGAGATTGAGAGAACAAACAGTGGAGCAGCTGTGATGTCGTTTTCCAACGACAAGGCAAACATCGATCTGAATTCTTGTTCATTTTCTGGATGTGGAAGCGCAACATCAACTGATGGAGGATCAATGATGCTTTGTGTGGGAGAGGCGAATGAAGTGAAAGTGAAAGGCGGATCTTTTGATGGTTGCTTTTGCTCAACATCCAATGGTCTTGGGGGAGGAATTCTTCTTCGATTGATGAACGACAATCCCGATTTCCTGATTTCTTCTTCCTTTGGCACAAACACAGCCAAGTGGGGAAAAGATATCTTCGTCATTTCACCTAATCTGGAAGAAACAGCAAAATCAGAAAATATAACATGTGTGACAGATTCATTGGATTCTGTTGACAAAGTGAGAGGATATGACAATGGAAACAACAGTGTTGCCATCCCTCTGTGCATCTATCTCCTCCCTACCACAGAAGAAATACATTTGAGCAATGTCGAGGCATCCAATCACTCACGCTGTGGAGTAGTCCAATTCCCTTGTTTAACTTTGAAGCACTCGCTCACTCGTCAAACAGAAACAAGGAAAGTTGTTGTGAGCGGAATGATTTCAATGGGCGATGAATTGGCCTTTTCTGAACAGAAGCATGAAATCAGAGGAAGCAATGATCAAAGTGGCTGGACAGTCTCTGATTCAAGTGAAACATCAAACTTAGCGATGATAACAACAAGTGTTGAAACAGAATTATCAAAACTTATCTTCTCTCTTCCTCCTTCTTTCTCTTCACACTCCACTTTTATTTCATCATCTTCGCAACTGACTTTGTCTCAATGTTCTCTTTCTCTTCAAAATCCATCATTAGAATTGACAATTCTGTTCTTGTCCGTTGAATCAGGAATTTTGACAATCGACAAATTCTCAGCTTTATCAATTGTCTTGAATGGAAATCCGTTGATCTTATTATCAGGAAGTTGTCCAAAGGATGAGTTGATGAGCACCAAATGGTTGAACATGACAAACTGCCGTTTCACAGAAATTGAAAGAACTGATGGAAATGGAGGCTGTGTGAGCATTGATAATTGCAACGATGAAAATTCAAATGGCGAAATAAATATTGAAGAATGTGATTTTGATGGGTGTTCTGTGCTGGCTGATGAAAGCAGAGGAGGGGCTATTGATGCTCAGTTGAAAGGGAGCATTCAAATAAATATTATTTCATGCACATTCACAGGATGCACAGCACCAGCTGGAGAAGGGAAGATTGGGTTTGGTGGAGGAATGGCACTGAAGCTGATTGATGATTGTTCTTCATTTGTGATGTCATCTCCTGTTTTTGATTCAGACAAGCCAAATGTTGCGAGATATGGAAATGACCTCTTTATTGAATCATCCAACTTGACAAAGAGCATCACAAATGCCTCTCTTCCATTTGTATCCAAACATCTGGCAGATATTTCATTGGATTCATTGAGAGGCTTTGATGGGAATGACACAACGAATGCTATTCCATTGGCGTATTTTTGGAGAACATTTGGTTCTGAAATATTTATTGGAGGTGGTGGAAAAGATGTGTGCGTTTGTGGGCTTTCTGATTATCCTTGCCAATCAATTGATTATTGTTTGGATCGATTGCCTGAAGGAAATGAAAGGCATGTCAACATCATTGGAAAAGGAATTCTTCAGAAAAGTGTTGATGTGAGCGGAGTTTGCATAAAATCAAATGATGAAGAAATGTGCTCTTTGGAATGTCACTCTTCAATTGAAGGAGCCGAGGAAACAGCAATGAAGACTCAGGGCATCACAAATCTCGAACTGATGAAGTTTGTGATTCCATCTTCATTCGCAAGTGGAGTGAATGTTCTGATCCATGTTGGATCAAGTGAAGGACTGCTGACTCTGAAAGACTGTTTATTCTCAAAAAATGAAGAAAGCAGAGAAGAAATAATGAATTACGGGATAATCAAGGCAGATGGAGGAACAGTTGTGTTGGACATTGTTTCAATGCAATCACTCAGCTTTTCAAAAGATGTCATTTCTATGTTGTCAACAACGATATTGAATGTTAAAAATCTGACGATGAAGAATATTGAGCTGGATGGGGCAAGTGGATTGAGCATATCAAAGAGTTCAAGAAGAGAAAAAAATGAAGCTGAACAAGATGTTGTTATTGAGTGGAGTATATTCGAAGAAGTTGCCCAGAACACAACAGATGATATTCCCATCATTCGAAATGTGAACGATGAGCCATTGAAAATGGTGATTCGAAACACAACGATGAAGAAGTGTGGTGGAACAAGGTGTGGAAAGGGAGGAGGGATGTTTTATGTGTTGAATGAGGAAGGAAACTTTGATTTCTCATTTTGCACGATTTCTGGGTGTTTCTGCTCAACAACAGGAAGAGGCGGGTGGCTGTTTCTCGAATGTCCATCGACTACAGAACATCCTCTGAATTTTGTTCTCTCAAATATCACATTCAGAGACAACTCAGCATTGAAAGGGAGAGATGTGTATGTTCGATGCCACTCAATCGAAACACAAATTGTTGAAGAGCAATTTCTTTTGGATTTCAGAGCACCGTTTGTGAAGGAGCTGGCGATATGGGGTTGCACAACAGACTCATTTGAAGGAGAAGAAGATCTTCTCCTGAGAGTCGTGAAATATCTGAGCGAGACGATCTTTGTATCTTCAGTTTCTGAAAATCACAAAAATAGCAAGCAATGTGGAGAGTTCAGCATGCCTTGCCAATCACTGGATGTTGGAGTGCAACACATCATTCCTTCGTCGTATTCGCAGCTGTTGATCTCGAAGGAGACAGTTATTGTTGGGGAATGCGAAGCAATGGATTTGATCATCCGCTCATTGCAATCTTCCTCAGCTGCTCTGGTCCATCTGAACTCAACAATTAATATCAATGAGGGAAATCTGATCACAACCTCAGAGACTGTTCGGATTGAAAAATTGAAATTCGATTTTGGCCAGTCATTTTCATATTCTGGAAGTTCAATCATCCATGAAGCAAATGCCCAGCTGTCTCTTTCATCTGTTGATTTCTCTTCTGTTGGCCAATCAGAGAACATTGAATCTGTTGTTCTCAATTCAACGTTGCTGTGCATCGAAAATGGAATTCTTCATATTGACAACTGCTCAGTGTCACTCATTTCATTCAAGAAGCCTTCATTTCTGCTTAGTGGCAAAGAGATATCATTGGCAAATGTGAAACTGGAACATATTGACTCAATGGCAAATGTGTTTGAGATTGCTGACTTCAAAGAAGTTGTATTCAATGGAATATCTGCAGATGGGGTGAGTCTATCTGAGGGTTGTGTCTTTTCAATGAACGAAAAGACTTCAGGGACTGTTTCTGTTGGAAGCTCCTCGTTCAACAACTGTTCAAGGAATTCGGAAAGAGCTTCTATTCTCTCTGTTTCTTCATCCTCTGCTCAAATTGTTCTTTCAAATTGCTCTTGTTCAAACTGCCATTCTCTCTCTGAAAAAGGGAGCATCGTGAAGATAGGAAATGCAAGAGATGTTTCAATGAGTCTGTGTCGATTTGACGGAGAACTTGAAGATGAAAATGAAAACGAGAACAGAAATGAATTCAAAGAAATATGCAAATGGAATGGGTCAGTTGTGGATGTTCAATCCAGCAATGTTGGGATGAAAGACGCAACAATCAGCAACTCGAAGAAAGGGGGACTTTCGTTGTCAGGTGGAAGTGTGGAGATTGAGAAAGGGGAATTCATGAACAACAATCCTTCGATAGCGAATTATGGATCGGCACGAAGAAACATTCTGTGTGGAGGTTCAGCAAAATTGAAGGTTGTGAGCTTGAAGGGAGGGGATGGAGTGAAGGACAATACCTCTTTGTGGATATTGGATGAAGGATGCACACTGGAAGGGATTGCCGGAGAAAGAGAATCACCATTTTTCATCCCGAGGGTGGAGAGTGTGTCATCGGAAAAGTCAGGGGAGGTGGTGGATGTTGTGTTCAGAGGATCAGTTCTCCTTCCGTGCAACCTCTCGTTCAAGACAGTTGCAGCAGTTGGGGATGAGGAAGTGGTTGAGAAATATTTGTTTGATGAAAGTGGTTTCATATCAGAAGAAGAGGTGCATGGGTTTGTTCCTGTCAAGACAGTTGAAGGGGTGGCAAGCGAAGCAGAAGTGAGGGTGAGTATTCTGTTTGGGAGCGCTGATTCTCCATCAGCCACTGATTCTTTCGTTCTGAAGAACAGGAGTGAATCCAAAACAAGTGGAGATGAAAGGATTGCCGAAGGAGGAAAGAAAGAAAGATCGATATGGCCAATAATTGTGATTGTGATGGCAATTATTCTTTTGATTGTTCTGATTATTTCTGTAATATTTATTGTTCGATGGAGAAAAGCTAAAAATGAGAACGAAGATCTGAGAGAGATTGTGAATGACAATATCAAAAAGGATCCAAAGCTGATTGAGATGATGACGATGGAGATGTCGCCTGAGGAACAGTGGCGAAGAGCCGAAAGAGAGGCAGAGAAGAAGAATGAGGAGAGGATAAAGAAAAGAGTGTATGCGAAAAGCCTTGGACATTCGGAGTCATCTGAGCATCTTCTATCTGAGAGTGGCTCAACTGAATATATTCTGGGGAGAGATTCAGACAAGATTCCAGATTGGGCTCTGGAGAAAGTGGACGAGGAGGAGGAAGAAGAGACAAGAAAGAGAACGCCATCACCTTCCATTTCATCCACTTCAACAACTTCAACAACTAATTCAGATTCCACTTTTGTTCGGGGAGATGATCTGTGTCCAACCACCTCATCGATGTCGAATCTGGTGGATGCCATGGCATGCTCATCACCACATGAAAAGCTGATTGTTGACTTGAGGGATTCTCTGTTCATGTTGTTGCATGGGAGGAATGAGAAGAAAGAGATGGCGATTGGGAGTCTTCAGCAAAGAGAGCAGACAGCTGCTCAAATCCTGTTCTGGGTGGCGAATGGAGCTCTCCATTCATTTGACGAGATGGAAAATACTCTTTCATCACTTTCCAATCTGAGTCCTCACATTGTGTTGCTTTCAGAACACATGGTGATCTGCATTGTGATGCATTCAGACTTCTCGTCTGATGATTCTGATTCCTCATCCATCTCTTCATCAACAGTGGTGACATCTGCCAGTGATGATGATGATGATGAAAGTGACTCTCTGCCCTCATCGGCGTTTGAGGATGAGGAAGACAACCGATATGAGTGTTTGCGGTGGAAAGCGCCCGAGTTGCTGATGAACAGGAAAATGGGGGCAACAAAGGAGTCGGTGGTGTTTTCGATTGGGATGATGCTGTGGGAGTGTCTGACGCTGCAGATCCCGTTTGGGGAGTATGAGGCAGAGGTTGCAGGAAAGAAGATTGTGAATGGAGTGAGACCAGAGATTGGGATGGCTGAAGAGTCGACGTTGGGAGAGGTCTCGAAGAATTGCATGCTCCAAACACCTTCGGAGCGTCCATCGTTGGTGACACTGAAGCGAGAGTTTATTCAGAGGTTTCCAGCAGGTGCCGTTGTGATGACAATTTCTGATGCAGTGGACGTTGAAGATGAGACAGACGACTGCGAAGAGAGCAATAACAGTAGCTTGGAAGAATAGGGAGCATAGAGCGAGCGTTAAAGGACAGAGAATGGAAACCGTTGGATTGTTGTCTAGTCAAGATACCACAAACAGAATTATGAGGGGAAAATGATTATTTGCAGAATTCAGGTCTGATGGAGTGGAATGAAAAGGAAGAGTTTGGAGACGAACACTGATCAAAGCTGATGTGCTGCGCAAGGCGAACAGAAGAAGTGGAGATGAGTGTGCACGAGAATGTCTGTCTCAAATATGGATGGACACATGGATATACAAAGGCATTTTCTTCAATTTTCAGTTGAAACGTTTGTGTTTGTTTCCCAGTCTAACGATTTCTTCTTGATATTGCTGTTTTTATTTGAAGGTTGAAAAAGAGTTTCACTTCGTTTGCCTATTCAGCATATTACATTTCCTTGAGTAGCATTGCTTGAATTTATATATTCATGCTTTATATTAGCTTTACTTCCACTTCACATTTATTTTGCATGAATTTTGTATCTCCATTTTTTCTTTTATCTTTAATTCCACTTTTCAGTTTGTATTTTTTTCGTTTTGTTATTAATATTCACAATTACATTTTCCTTTCTCTTTTTGTCAAACTCCAGTTTGCCTGGCCATTTCTATTTGTTGAAATACCCCTTTCATCATCATCTTTTTCTTTTTCTTTTTCTTTTCTTTTCGTTTCTTTTTCTTTTTTTTAGACAAAAGCACTATTTCTTAATTCCTGCAACATGCAAAAAATTCAAATTTCATTTGAAGCAGAAATATATTCATGATTGTTTTCTCATCGAACACATCTCCTGTGCCCAGAAAATGATGATAAATCCTCATTTTCTCCTTTTGGATCGCCACAGTTTGTCGAATTGCTTTCTGAAAGAATTTTGTTTTTTCCTCTTTTGAAGAAAAGCATTCACTCCGTTCCACGAATATCCGCTGCATCGATATCAAAAGCCTTTCTCTTCCTTCTCCTCCTCCTTTATCCTTATTCAAATCATATTTTTTCAGAGCAATCCATTCTTTCACCAAAGATCAATGCTTAACATCATAATTGGCACATGCTTATCAAAACTTTGCAAGATCGTCTTCTCCAGCTCACTTGCAGCGGTCTGCATCACAACCCAAATAGACTGTTTTCACTTCCTACAAACCCATCATTCTCTGTGATGAGATGCCCTTTAACAGCATCTGAATATCACAACTTTCTTTCCCAGTCAAACGTGATGGTGTTCTCCCAAAAGAATGCTAATAACCACCTCTGAAACACACGCGACAGCTCCGGCTGGTTAACCAGGTGGATAATCACAAAAGTGCGCGTTGCCTCCAGAGAAAGAAAGGCATACGCTTATGCAGGGACATCAAATGAGCCAGAAGCTGGCAAAGGAGACACTCTAGGTGAACATTTATTTCCTGGCACGACGAGGCTGACCCGTAAGCTCCGCTCAAAGAGCCCTGAGGCCGAGCACAGGCAGAATGCGCAGAATCAGAGGAGGGAGAGCGCACGTGCAAAGCAGCAGTGCGGAAGGAGGTTGTTTTCAGGCGCTATCTCGATGCCCCCCTGCAGGAGATACGACATCCATAAGAATGCTAACAACGCTGCCAGCGACTCTCACTCGTCCACAAACACACCATACGAAATACAAAATACAAAAATCATCTTTTTTTCGTGACATACTTGCCCGATTGCATATGTCGCATGAAGTTAGGATATCTTTTGCGTTCATTTCTGTTCCACAGCGTCCCCAATTGCAACAAACTCTTCCATCGTCTCTCTCTGCCTGTCCGAGTTCAAATTCAGCAATCCTTCATCTGATACCAAGGACCCATTCTCCTCTTTTTTTCTTCTCTCTTCCATCTCTCACAAACAGCCTCTCTCCAACAAACGTATTGCTCATCATCCCGTCCGACTGTATCATCCCTTCCACAATTAACTTCTTCACAATTTACTCCCGCTCTGCACACAGCTCCACCAACATCCCCGTCACCGTCATCGTCACCAGATAATCCTGCCAACTCCCTCTTGCACTCTCGTCAACCAGCCTCAAAAACCTCAAATGCAGCCATTCAACTTCCAGAATCTGCACCTATTCTTCTTCCTCTTCCTCTTCCTTCTCCAAATCAATAGAGCCGCCCTTTCCTCCTTGTTCCTCATTCATCCCCAAATCATTCGTCAATATTTGCATCTGTTCCACATCTTTCCCCACACTTCTTTCACTTCCATCTGAAATCATACCAAAAGATCCATCTTCTGAGTCTTCTTCTGCTCTCCTGTTCTCCAGTTGGGTTCCACCGGATGGAGAAGAACTGCACACTTCAGGTTTCGCTGAATGCTGCTTGTCTGCCTCCATCCCCGCCTTCACAAGCCTCAGCCCACTCGGCCCAAGCGCCTCCACAACCAACAGTACCATTGCACTTTCCAACTTCCCCTGCTTCTCTTTGATTCTCTCCATAAACTCTCTGTGCACTGTCCGATACCCGCCTTTCACTCCATTTCCTCCTCCTTCCTCTGCCTTTTCTCACTTCTCCAGCACTGCCAACAAAAGGGCCACATCCTCCATTCTCGTCCCCGCTGCCGACAGCCCCTTCCCCACAATCTCCCCCACTTCACACACTGCAACCCCTCGCCCCAACACTTCGCCGTCCAGCTTCACCACCACACGCCTCTACCACGGAGATCACCATATCTGCAGTGACAGGTCAAACAAATCGTAGATTGAAGGGAACGCATTCACATCTGCTGCCGCAAAGATCCACTTACTCCCCGACTTAGTTCCGACTGATACTGCAAGCGACGGAAGCGGTGTCACCAGCGGAACCGAAAGCATCTCCGGAAGTTCCATAACGCAAGCACACACAACACCTCCAGACAGAACTGCACGCTGCGCCTTAGCATAACCTCGCGGAGCTCATTGCAACCGCAGTGATGGTTTCTTGTGATTTGCACACATCCCAGCCGCCGCTAGATATCGTCCATCACTGCTGCAGATGTGAATAACACCTCCACAGCCGAGGTATCTGAAGTGTCAATCGCAGGTGCTGATGACGAAGATGATGGCTGCCCAACCCGTTCCGCCTTCTTCTCTTCGTTTCCCTGCAATTGAAATGGCGAAGCAACAATGTTTGCAGTTTCAAACGAGAAAGACGAGGCAGATAAGATGAGATGAAAGAATGCGAAGAAGAAAAATTCGATTAAATACCTCTCTCATCAAGCATGTTCAATGAATAAGATCTTTTTTTTTCCTTCTTTTCCTCTTCCCCTTCCTCTTTCTCCTCTTCCTCCTCTTCCTCTGCTTCTTATTTCTCGCGCATTTCATTCTTTCTTTTTAAAATATGTTCTGAAGACAAATATGATGCATCTAAAACACTCAAAAAGAACTGAATTCACACAAAGCAGAAGCAAATGAACAGTTTCTATTTCATAATTGCCTCACTCTCATGTTAACTTTGCTCATTGACTCACAATAGTTCAAAAGTTTGTCAATACGTTTATTGTCCTCTTTCACTCTCATAAAGGATATTTCGACTTCTTCTTCTTAGCATTCGTTTTCTTCTTTTCTTTTGTTAAATTGTTGAAAATAAAAAAGAAACATAAATGAAATAAATACTGGATAACACACTTCAATTTAACCAAATACTTCAATTGTTGTCTGGTTGCTCTTGTTAGACTTATCTCAGCATCGCTCGATTTGTGTCCGCCTTTACTCCGAAATCCGCACTGATTTTGGAGAATCAACAACAATCATCAAAACAACCCTAAATGATGATTATCCTAGAAACGAAACAAACGAACTTACAGATAAAAACACGGCAAGTGGCAATCACCATTGAATGATTAAAATGTTGAAATAATCTTTAAAAATTCGATTGTAATTTGATTCCAACATTGCATTAACTTCAGTTCGCCTTCTCAAATTTTTTCCATCTTCGCTTGGCCTCAAAGCCTTTTGGAATAGAATCTCTTTCATTGATCCATTAACAATGTCGTCCGTTATTTCCTGATAAGGTCTCTTATGCGTTCAATTATCATGCGCTAAACCAATTAAAAACTGTGAATTGATGAAAGCTTCATCCACTCCTTCATTTTTCATTCAGCTTGAACAACCCATCAAGAGACGAACTCATAATAATAATTTCCCGATAGTTAATAACTATGCTCAGCACATGAAATTTGAAATGTCCACGGAAACTTGCAAACATTTTGAAATGACAGTTAACATTATCTCGATGAAGAAAAGCTTCCAGACAACTGTAATTGTGAGCGCCAAAATCTAAATACGAAAATTTGAATTTTCAATTGCATTGGTGATAAAATGCACAGTTTAATGTGCAAATTGTTGCTTTTTTGTCACTTTTTTGTAAAGTTCAAAAAAGCACCAAATTTCCCCCTCTTTGTTCAACTCAGAATGTTAAAATAGATATTTTTTTAACACTTAATGTAAACTATATATGGCATATATTCCAATGTGTTCATAATTTCACGAAATTCAATTCAGATCTTTTGAATAAATTACTGTTGGTTCGATCAGACAGAAATTTAACTCTTTCGTATTTGACTCAATATAGCATGTACCGTTGACTTTTTTGTGATTTGTTTTTTAACATAGATTTTCACAAAGCAAAGGAATTGAGTTTGGCCTTTATCTTTGTTTTGTCAATTATCAGCAATGTTTGTTTTTCTGTTTGTTTTTCTATTTTTCATTTGAAATTTTGCGCAAATTGATCTTTGCTAATAATAGACAGAATGGAAATGTTTGATGAAGACAAATTTAATGGTGATATTAAGGAGCCGTCTCTTGCAAGCAAGTTTTCAAGTTTGTGAATTTTTTCTATTTTTTGAGTGTTCAGCGCTTTCTGTCATAAATAAATTCATTGAAGAATTGCTTTCTGAACTGAAAGAATGCAATGAAGATGAACAGAGAAAGAAAATCGGAGAAATGAATGAAATAGTTGATGAAATGAATATGAAAGAATTCGACTCCATTTTAACGATAGAATTGTTCAATAAAATTAACAATTTGATGAAAGAAAAGAAGCCATCATTTGATAATCCCTCAGTATGCTGAAACATTTTGGATATCACAAAACGTTGTTGAATTTCCGGAATGACAGTTTTAACTATTCTTTACTTGATGACAAAGTTCAAAATATGATTGAAGAAGAGGATAAAAAAGAAGAAAAGAACGAAAGGCGTCTGATTGATCTCTGTGAATGCTATCTTTTGCTGAACGATGAAGAAATTCCTGATGAATTGCTTTCAATCATTGTGCCTTGCCTTCTGAAGATTGCCTCGAAGAAAGACAAGACCGAAGAAATTCAGAAGGAAGTGGAAACAGCGTTGCTGGCTTTGGGCAATATTGGATTTTGGGTTTGAGAACCTTTTTCCCGTTTTGATATTGTTGAATTACATTTCCCCCCTTATTTCTGATTAGGAATTAGAAGAAGAACTGTATTTGAAGGAGATGAAAGATATCATCAATTATCATCAAAAGCATCACAATCTGACACGACTTGCGTATCAATCTGCTTGGCAATTTTTTATATACAGATTCTTCAATGATGACAGCTTGGAAGAAGTGATTGCGAATAAACTGCATTTTGCGAGAGAAGCAAGAAGAGAAATCGAAGAACTGACAAGATGCATTGACTGGAAGAGGAAAAAAGAGGGAAGAAGAAGGAAAGAAGCGAAAGAAGTTCGGATAATAAAGAGATGGATCCAAACATTTGAAAAATTTTTTCTATCATGCTCATTGTGGAATGAAGAATATGAAGAGATCATTGGGAGTATTGTGAGGGTATTTCGAGCATCAAAGGATAAATACAGAGAAATTTGTAAGGGATGCATTTCTTCCTTGAGAAATGCAGCACAAAATAGAGACGTGAAAGTTGATGACTTGCTGAAAGGCAGAGCAGTTGATGCTGTTTTGGAGGAGATTCAGCGACCAACGTTGAATGGCAAAATTGCATTTGAAAGCTTGCAATTCTTTACGAATGTTTCAAGAAGATTGAAAGAAGAGGCGGATGGAGAAACTGATGAAGCGAAAAGAAAATTGGAAAAACGGAAAATATTTGAAAAGATGGAAGAAGATGGATACAAAGATAACATTTCATGCTTTCTTGAAACTTTAGAGCGTTTTAAAGGAAATAATAATTTTTTCGTATCTTTGAATATTTGTGATTATCTTGTGTATATTTGAGGAAAAAAGAGGAATTTCACTTTGAATGCTAAAAATCAGAAGAACTGTAAAATAACAAACATTTTTTCCTTATCTAAAATTATTTTATAAAGGAAATTTCAGATTTGAAACAACAGAGTTTTTTTATTGAATGAGTTTGACGAATATTGGATTTTTTTTTAAAAAGCTGAAAATATTTCTTTCACAAAAAAATTAAATGAATATACCAAATTTAATTCTTTTGCTATTTCAGTTCTTATTTCTTATTTTAAATTATATTCTTTTTTACAAATGTTCCTTTTTCTTGAAAAGTCTTGATATTCTTTGAGAAAACATTTTCATCTATTTTTCATATCATAATTCCTTTATTTCTCAAGTGAATGAGTGTTCTTCACAAAAAATAATAAAATGGAAATGCAAAAAGATGAAGTGAATGAAAGAAATCAGATAAACTACAAATACACAAAATAATTCGAACAATTCTTAATCAAATGAATATCGCCAAACTCCCATTTATAAATACGATAGCACAATCTGATGATGATATCTTCATATCCTTCTTCTTCCAATTTGTCAAATACCTTCCTTTTCAACTCTTTTCTTTCCTCTTCTTCCATTTCGCCTTCAACCTTCACAATAAATAACCTTGAAATAGATTCAAAAATTTCCATGAAATCTTTTCTCATTTCGTCATCCAGTGTTGGCCGCTGAACCTCCTCCAAAATAATATTAACAGCTCCTCCTTTCAATAAGTCTACAACCTCCGCTGTTCTGTTTTTCACTGATCTGTTAAACGTTTCGACACATTGCAAGCAAATATCCTGACAATTATTCTTCACTGCTCGATATGCACTTGCGATGCTTCCAATGAGCCTATCACGCTCTTCACTCAATTCGAATAACGATAAGTAATAACCAATTGCAGCCAGCCATCTCATCAATGCAAGCTCTTCTTTCGCTTCTTTTCCTCTTTCCTCTACTTTTTTTCTTTCCCAATCAATACACCTTGCCAGCTCTTCCAACTCTCTTGCTACTTCATTCACAAAATGCAGTTCATTCACAATCACTTCTTTCAAGCTTTCGTCTTTGTTTAATCTGTATATTAAAAATTGCCAAGCAGACTGATAGGCGAGTCGTGTCATATTGCGATGCTTCTGATGATATTTAATGATTTCTGTTATTTCCTTCAAATACACTTTTTGTTCGATATACTTACAAGAAATTAGATTTAAAAAAAGCAAACATGATAAAAATGAAAAAGAAGTGTTCAGACATGACATAGTGGAGCGTTCCTCAAAGCTAGCATAGCTATTTCTACTTCTTTTTGCATTTCCATGTTCTCTTCTTTCCTCAATGCAACTTTCAGAAGGTAAGAAACACAGACTGAATTTAATTCTGGTGGGAAATAGAAGCTCAAAGAGGTATAGAATTCACAAAGATCAACAAGAAGCTTTTCGTTTTTTCCTTCTTTTTTCTGTTCTTCATTAATAATCATCTTCTCAATTCTTCTGCTCAGCGAAGATTCTTTAAAGTGTATATTCCATATATATTTCATCACTTTGTTATATCCAATGCGCTTCAATAACAACAATGCATTTTCCATTGACATTTTCTTTTCTTCAATCACGTTGTCTATTTTATTGAACAATTCTTCTGTGAAAATAGATTCAAATTCTTCTTCATTCATTTCATCTAATGTATTGCTCATTTCTTCGATTTTTTGTTTCTGCTCAGCGTCGGTGCATTTTTCCAATTGCAACAGTTTTTCTTTAAAATTGGAAAATAAAGCAATAAATCATCTTAACAATCGTTTTCTCATAATATAGACATACCAAGAAATACACGTTTTGCTGAAAAAGACTGTGCAATGGTTAAATGATTTCAAAACAATTTATAAATTCATTTTCAAAATATTCGTTGAATATTCGCATCAAATGAATTAAAAATACCAAGCCAAAATTGTTAAAAAAAACACAGGATTCGAAACCTCTTTTGGCATCACTGATTTTTGCATCAAAACAAGAAAATCTATGAAACAAAATAATCTTCTTTCTTGGAAAGTAAATAAGGGTTCACAACCTATAATTTTATAAGTGAAGATTTTTAATTTTTGATTGTCTGCAGCCAGAGCATGTTTGAGTGATTGGACACAAGCCCACGAATGCATCCATGCGAATTATAGCATTGCAGAAGAATAGGAATTTTATTTGCAGATGGAGGAGCGAGTGGCTGTATGCATCGATTGTTTGCGAAAAGGAAATTGATAGGGGAAACTGCACGAAATTTGAACTTGGTTGTATATTGCAAAACATATGGTGTAACATCTGCTGCGATGTTTTGAATGAGGAACAACTCAAGCAAGATGCAGAAAAAACGGGCAGAATGCGAGAGAGATAGAATTGAACCGCTTGTTCATTTTGTGGGAAATATTGTGTACTTGGCATATCTTTTGCCCAGGACTTGTTTGACATGGGCTTATTGGGGGGAAGATTTTATTTGTGGAAAAGGAAAGGGAATTTGGGATTAAACAATGAAGGAAGCGAGTTGAACAAAGCACTCAACAGGCCTTGACAACAAACGCATTGCCATTTACACGAATCCTACTGGCATGCTGTCAGCAAAGACATGACGTTGAATAAGTCTTTGAAAAGGAGTTCATTACTTTATCATTTGGATAATATAATCTTTCAGTTGCATCATTATCGGTTTCATAAAGGATTTTCTGCTTTCGATGATGTTCTTTGCCAACCATTTGTTATCCAGTAGTCTGTTTTTTTATGTGGTGAAAGGCAATTTTGGAGAGCAAAAAAGCCAGCTGGGCTGATAATTACCAATCCATTGGAGATGGGAAAATATTTCAAGACCACAAAAATGGTTTGACTGTTTTTGTTTTGTTCATTTTTCTTTTAAGATGTTCTTTGAATGAATACAGATTGGTTACGAACAGGAATACCATTGAATGAAGCCTTTTTATCCTTTTTCAAAAGATTCAGAAGTTTTGGAATTATTCATGTTTGGATTGCTTTCAACGACTTCATTCATGGCTTCCTCCATCTGTCTTGCATACTGCATAACCAGACAACGTTTAAGATAAGCTTTAAAGAGAGAAAAAGCAGTTTGTTTGGTTTTTTTGTTGAGAATGTTTGTCAGAAGCGACTCATTTGTTGGGGCTGATGATCTGGCTGGGCATTCACATTCAGAAAGCATCCAACTTTTTTGTGATTCATCATTTCTCCGTCATTTCCAAGAATTGTTAGATGTGAACAGCCATTTTAATGCTTTCATTACAAGATTCAAAATTCTGTGAAAATTACAGAATTGGATGAAATGCGATAGGAATAATGTAATTTTTAACAGAAGAAATAATTGGAATACTTCCAAAAAGAGAAGAGAAAAAGGGGGGAAGATGCAGCGATTGACAAGAAAACTACGGAAAAATCATTGAGGATGAAGAGAAAGAGGAAGAAGAAGAAGAAAGAAAAGATAAACCTTCATTTTTGAAGATTACTCCACTTTTCATGAAGCGAAGATCGAAAAGTACAAAAGAGAAGAAACAGAATACTTCGAAATCAGCTTTGAGAAAAGAAGAAGAAAAATATTTGAATTAATTTAAAATGTGAGCTTCCAAACAGATCAGCAGAAAAGGGGAATTTTCATGGAGAAAAATGAAAAAAGTTGAAAAGAAGAAAAAATATCATTAAAACAATAGCGGGGAAAATCAAGTGAAGAGGTATGTTTATCCGGATGCTGCTAATTCTCAGGATGTGGTTCTCGAATATTTACAAGCAGGATTTTGAGGATGTCAGCAGAAGAAGCATGAAAGATGAAGGAAAATGAGAAAGAATACGCATTTTCCATATTGAGGGATGTGATGGGGAACAGAATTTACTGAGAAAAGAGAGATAGAGAGGAAAGATTGAACTGATAAAGTTGAAGAAAGAAGGGGGGAAATGAATGGAAATGAGGATAAGGAAGAAGAAAAGAAAGAAAAATGGAAATGGAAAAAGAGAAAGAGAATGATAAACAAAAGGAATTTGCATATTTCTTTCAACCAAACAGCATTTATATGCTCAGAAAAATGCATTTCCTTTCCAATTACACTTCGTAATCAAATCTTCTTCTTCCTCTTCCTCCTCCTCCTCTTCTTCCTCTTCTTCCTCTTCCTCCTCCTCTTATTCTTCTTCTTCTTCCTCCTCCTCTTCTTCTTCTTCTTCTTCTTCTTCTTCTGCTGCTGCTGCTGCTGCTGCTGCTGCTTACTCTGCTCCTATTTGACGTGTTACATCTGATTGAAATGCTATTTCATCATCATCATCATCTTCTTCTTCTTCTTCTTCAAATTCTTCAAATTCTTCTTCTTCTCGTCCTCTTTCTTGTACCTCTCTCCGATTTTATTCTCCTTTTTCTTCGATCGCTGCTGGTTAAGCCCAGCCTTCCCGTTCTGCATCGAAGGAATGAAGGCGTACATGTAAATGGGGGAATAATAAGTAAATAAAGAAAGAAAGAAAATATTGTTTTTAATTTATTTTATTTTTTTTTTCAATAAGAAAATAAAGAAAAGTTTATTTATTCGTTTCTTTCTTTCTTTTGAGTGATAAAAAATACAAAGATTCAAAACAAAATAAATTAAAATTCATTTTAAAGCAATTTTTTTCGAAGATTCATGATTCATTTCGTTTTCAAAAATGAATATTTTCCTCCAATGCAATTATAAAACTGACTGTTTGCAACAAATTTTCAAAATAATTCATAAATTCCTATGTTTTCGTTGTTGTATGTTGATAAACCTTCGACAAATTCATTCATTTGCATTGTTTTTTACATTTTTTTTTGAAAAAAAATAAGATTCAATAAAAATGTTGTCTCTTCATGTTCAGCCACAATACATTGAGACATTCACAAGTACTAGCAAAAGGCACTTATAAAAAAAGAAAAAGGCATCACAACTTCAACTTAATGTCACATAAAATATGAAACAAGAAAAATGTTCAATACTTTGAACAAATAACTGCAAAATCATAAAATACTGACATACATAAAATATCGCAATGAGAAGAAATTTAAATGTGTCAAATTAAGAAAATATCAACAGTGAATATTTTTGATTTCGAAACAAAAACATTCCATTCACACGATATTTTCAAAAATTATTAATGAAGAAATCTTTTTAAAAAAGAGATCTTCAATAAATATGAACTTAAATGAATATACATAGAAATTCTATTCACTTAGACTTTGGATAAGACCATTAAATGCGGAACTTGGATTTGCCAATAGGTTCGCAGGAGAGTCAAGCTCAGAAACATGCCCTTGGTCCATCACCATGATTCTATCACAATTCATAATGGTGTTCAGACGGTGAGCAATGATAATCATCGTTTGGCTGCTAAAGACTCTGCGAATGGTCTTCTGTATTTTGGCATCAGTCTCCACATCCACATTTGCTGTTGCCTCGTCCATCACAACAATCTTGCATTGATTCAGCATCGCCCTTCCAAAGCAAATAAGTTGGCGCTGCCCGCAGCTGAAGTTGTTTCCTCCCTCAGACATTTGCGTGTCTAGCCCAAACTCCATTCCCAAAACAACTTCTTTCATCTCAATCAGATCAAGCACTTCCCATATCTCATCGTCGCTGCACTTGCTCCCAATGTCCAAATTATATCTGAGTGTCCCTGTGAATAGCGTGGGGTCCTGTGGTATAATTGCAATTGATCTCCGCACTCTGCCAAGGTCGACCTTAGAGATGTCGATGCCATCGATTAAAACCCTTCCTTTGTTAGGCTCTTCATCGGGCGCATCCACAGGCTTTCCTGTCTCCATATCTATCATTATGGGCTGCAGCGAAGGATCCAACTCTACAAGTCTAAACAGCGCAAACAGCAGAGATGTCTTCCCGGCACCTGTCCTCCCGCACACCCCAATCTTTTCTCCGCCAGCAAACGAGAAGTTCACATCCTGCAGAACATACGGAAGGCCAGGACGATATCTGAACGTCACATGCTCAAAGTTGACATTCCCTTTCTGCGGCCAGTCAGCAGGAGGTTCAATAGCAACCTTCTTGTTGATCTTTGAATACTCCAATTCCTGAGGCAGATGTGAAGAATAGAAATCCAATCTCTGGTATGAAGTCATTCTTGACTCAAGATCAACAGATTCCATCACCATAAACGAGCCCAAGAACGAAAATGTCATCGAAGCGGTGATAGCTACACTCAGAATGGACGGCTCCATGTAGAACCATCCCAGAATAATCACGCCAGTTGAGAATATGATTGTTACAAGCTGCGTGTACATATCAGCCCAGGATTTTCCTTCCAAGTACAGCACATACCGTACTGACCAATCATCATTTGCCTTGTAGAACTTCTGTCTCCAGCTTTCTTCCAAATGGAATGCTCGAATTGTAGACAAACCTGCTCCATTAACGGTCTCACCGAAGATTGAAAGCACAGGCGAGCGAGAAATAGCTTCCAGTCTTTGAAGGTTACGAGCTGCACGTGCGTAAAGAACATAAATCACAAAGTACGCCAATACCGCTGGCAGCCCAACTGCCAGGAAGACCGGAGTGTCAATTGCAATAATCACAACTTGTCCAATGATTCCTATCACCAGGTTTATCACTTGGATTAACAGTCCAAACAGAGATGTATCCACCTGGGACATATCTCCTGTGAATCTATTCAGGATTCTTCCCATCGGAGTTGTGTCGAAGAAAGAAGGCGGACAGTGCATAACATTCTTCAGCAGCGTGTTGTGAATGATATGAACAGAACGAACAACTGCAAAGCCAGAGACAACTGCCCTCAGCGATTGGAAGATGAACCCAAACACGCACATTAATCCATACATTCCAATCTTCCATCCATAAGGAATCACATCCAACTTTAAAGGATTCCCCACAATGCCCAGCCAGTATGACTGGAATATCTGTGTTCCTTCAGCAATAATAGCCAAAAGAATGTAGATAATAAATCCCCACCATGGGAACAACGAGCTCACATAGGAGACGTAGTTGGAAATAGGCACTGCTTCCGTCTCGAACTCTTCCTCTGTGATAATCTGCTTTCCTGCTTCTGCTCCTTTTCCCTCCAAATCTTTCGCTGTGGCACCAGTCGATTGGTCACTCTTTGCATGATGCTTATAATGGTCTGAATGTTTGTGTGTCTTTCCCGTTTTCTTCTCCATCTTCTCGCCTTCTTTGCCTTCTTCTCCTTCTTGCTTCTCATTTCCTTCCTCTTCTTCCTCTTCCCCATCGCTTTCGCTATCTTCTTCGTCTTCTCCTTCTTTGTGCTTCTTATCCTTCTTGCCCTTCTTTTTGATGATGAATTGGCTAAAATCAATCCCTTGTGCCAGCAAATCTTCGTATTTCCCCTGTGCAGAAATATGCCCATGCTTCAAAAGAATAATGTTATCAGCACGATCCAAAAATTGCAGCTGGTTCGTCATCAGCAGTCTCGTCTTATCCTTCAGCTGGCCGCAAATGCATTCCTCCAGCAGATACCTCCCCACATGTGCATCGACTGCTGAAAGAGGATCATCCAAAATGTAGATGTCTCTGTCTGAATACACAGCACGCGCTAGTTGAATACGAGCTTTTTGCCCACCGCTCAGATTCACTCCTTTCTCTCCAATGGCTGTTTGGTCGCCAGCAGACAAAGTCCTGAAATCAGGCTCCAACGCACACACACGCACCACATTCAGATACTTCTCTTCCTCATAAAACGATCCAAAGATGATATTGCCTCTAACAGTGCTGTTGTTGATCCACGCCACTTGTGGGCAATACGCAATAGAGCCACGATATCTCACTTCTCCTTCCAATCTGTCCATATCTCCTATGATCGCTGCCCCGATAGAAGACTTGCCAGACCCCACTCCGCCCACAACCATCGTCAAAGATCCCTTTGGAAGGGTGATGTTCACAGACTGCAGAGCAATCTTGTTGCGACTCGACGGTGTGGCTGAAGGAGAAGGTGAAGGAGATGGAGAACTTGATGGTGCTGTTGAAGGGGATAGCGTCGAAGACTGAGCAGAAATGACAGGTGTTGTGTTTTCTTGAGCGCTTCCTTTCTCATCTTTTGGTTGATCTGAGAGAGTGAATACAGAAGGCTGCGCATCTGAAGCTGTTGTTGCAACTGGCGCAGAAATTGTTGTTGATTGGGTCACAACAGCTGGCTCATTGTTCTCCTCTGGAGCTGATTCAGAAGTCTTAGCTAAGCCAGATGCTGTTTCTGTATTTGTTTCCTCTTTCTTTTCCTCTTTCTTTTCCTCTTTTGTTTCTTCTACCTTCTCAGCTGTTGAAGAGGAAGAAGAAGTTGATGATGATGCTTTGTCCTCGTCAAAGATAGTTGGAATTGGAGTCTGTTCTGATTTAACGTTATCCTTCTGATCTCCTTGATTATCGTTGTTTGCCTTTGCGCCATCTTTTTTCTCCGCAATTTGCTTCGCATTCTCCATTTTCCTGCGTTCCGCTTCTTCCTTCAATTTCATCTTCTCGTCCATTGATAAAGGAATTTCTGGAAAATCGCCCCATTTGAACGTTCCGTTTGTGATTGTCAAAGCAACTTCTGCGTCACTTGGCTCGTTGATCACTTCCTTCTTCAATTCTGGTAAAATGAGGAAATCTCTAATACGTTTTTGGCTAACATGAACCATTGCTGTGCCTTGCAAATACGTTGGAATCATATTCGTTTCTCGTGTCATCATTGTCAAAAACCCGATGTTCGGCATCACTTTCACAGGGAAGTCGAACTGGTCAACATTGTAAATTGCAATGTATGTGCCGAATGTAGCAATGTTCACCAAAGGCGGCATAGCTCTTATCATCCCTGACATGAATTGTTGCCAGAATGTAAAGACGAAAACATCTCTCTCTTGCTTTCTTCTTGGAATTTCAATTTTATTGATAAACACTTGCTCTAACCCTGTGAACTTCACCACGCGCATCCCTTGCAAGGTTTCGTTGGTGACTTTGTTTCTATCATCGTTGTGGCTCAGATACTTCTTCAAGCTTCCAGCCAAAAGTGATGATAAAAACACTTGGACGGGGAAGAATAAAAATAGTATTATAAGAGACATAATACCTACCCATCCAAAATCAATGCACACAAAAACGAATGGTATGATGAGTTCAATGGGAATAAAAGCAAGCATAAACGGCATCCAAATCATATAACAAATATTTTGAGTATCTGCAGCAAGTAATGACAAAAGTCGCCCCGTATCAACATTGCTTTGCGATGTTATGTTCAGCAAAAGGGTTTTGTTGTAAATCATTCCACTTAATGCTGACTTTGCATTTGCGCAATAATGGAAAAAAAATCTTAATTTAAATGAATTAATTATGTTCATGAAAGGGAAAAGGATAAGAATGATAGCCGGTGCATAAGGAAATGTTTCATTAGGATTGAAAACTTTCCGTGCAACAACTTCAAGAATAAGTTTCATCATGTAAGGTTGAACGAAATAACTTGCATAGCTTGAGAACGAAAAAAATTACTTTTTGATTATTAAAAAAAAAAATAGTGAATTCAAACATAAGAACAATCAAAGACGTTGCTGCAACCAATTTATATGTTCCAACTCCAAAAAGCAATGCTGCAGCAAGTGACGGCTTTGAAGGTTCTTTCATCTTTGTGCTATAAAGAATAAATACTAAGATTGAAAAATATCGCAATTAAATTCATATCATCATACTTAGGATTCCTGGATTTTTCTTGATCGTACTCCTCAAACTTTTTAACATAATCAGTATATCGTTTCATCCAGTATTCTTCCGCATTTTTTGTTGTTACTGATGTAAGATCTGATTTTTGTGTTTCATAAATATCTTCATCCTCAATAGGCTTGCAACGGAACACAAATTGAAAGTAGAAACAGTAAAACACGTTGCAGCAACACCAATGCGCTTCTTCAGTGTTCCTCCTGCGTTTGATCTCAGTCTTTGAAGTTTGTGATTTCTTCTTTTCTTCAATGAATACATGTTCAGGAGGTGCGGACATCGATGGCTCTTGATTTGTCATTGAAGAAGGAGAAGAAGGGGGTGTTATTTTCGATCGTTCCTGGAACTTTTGTGGGGCATATTGAACTATTGATATTTCAGACGTTGCAGATTCTGAATCGTGTTCTTGAACATCTGTAAATGCTGCGGATGGTTCATGCATCTTCTGCAAAAATATTTTTGAATTATTAAACCAATTTAAAAGCTTGTTTTAAAAATTCGTTTTCCTTATAATCTAATAATGGGCCCATTCCCATAAACGAAATTAATTCCATTTCAAGTTTCGATTTCAGTTTTATTCATCAATTCGTCCTGAAAATAAAATTTTTATCGATATTGAAAGTTATTATCGTTTTAAAAAATTCTTTTTCTTATTTTAAGTTCAATCACAGAAAGAAATTGTTTCTTTTCTTTATTTGAGAAAATATCATTTCGTCATGATAACCAAGGAATTAATAAAGTTCTCAAAAGTGACTCTTATAACTTTCTATTAATAAAACATTATTGGTGTAAATTTTTTCACAATGAAACGAAATCCAATAATTTTTTTATAAATAAAGATGCTTCACCATTTATTATTCAAATTTGGTAAACTTATAATTCGAAATTGGACAACAAATTATTCAAAATTAATAAAATTGTGTATTTTTTGAGAAAAATTTTTGTGAAAAATCTGTTTTTGGATGAGTGTTGGAAAGTGATTAAAATATTAAATTTTTTCATTCTTGATAAAAAGGATGAGAAAATGAACCTCTATTTTTGTAATTTGTGAATATACATGAAGTTTTTTGATATTTCAGAAAAATATCATCTTCATGGGAATCGGATAATTTTCAAATGATTTCACCACACATTGTGAGATTACACATTAAACAATCACGATTTGTTATTAATATTTAAACATATTTAAAAAATCAATAAAAAACAAATAAAAAATTCTGGAGGCGCATTCATGGATTTATTCAATAATGAAAATTATTAAAATTCAGTTTGTGGAATAGATGCAACTAATATGGGGGAAAATATGGACTTTCAAGCTTTTTTTGCACCAGGCATAGAAAAATTGCTTCGCTAATAACTTTATTTCACTTTCTCAGATTTCATTATAAATTTGATTTTCAGATCCGTTAACAGGCATCATTGAAATCAAAACAAAAAGTTTTCCAACATTTCACGAATGTCAAAAAATGAACTCAGTTTTGTTGTGTTTTTTGATCTCAAAAAATCAATGAAAAGTGCATAATTTTTCAATGAAAATGCATGAAATGAAATATTTTGTCCCATATATTTTGATTATGCAATGTGTAATCTCACAATGTGTGGTGAAATCATTTGAAAATTATCCGATTCCCATGAAGATGATATTTTTCTGAAATATCAAAAAACTTCATGTATATTCACAAATTACAAAAATAGAGGTTCATTTTCTCATCCTTTTTATCAAGAATGAAAAAATTTAATATTTTAATCACTTTCCAACACTCATCCAAAAACAGATTTTTCACAAAAATTTTTCTCAAAAAATACACAATTTTATTAATTTTGAATAATTTGTTGTCCAATTTCGAATTATAAGTTTACCAAATTTGAATAATAAATTGTGTAAATTCTTTCATTCAATTAAATTTTATTTTCACTCTTATTAAATAAAAATGTGATATTAATTTTTCAAAATGATGATAATGATCGTTGTTGTCTTTTGAAATGAAATATTTTATAATTTGTTTGATTATTTTTGAAATAATAAAGATTTTTGTTGTTTTGATTTTATTTAAAGTGTGTGGGCTTTTGCAAACGTGCGGGTTTTGCACCAAACTATTAGAGTATTTTGTCTTTAACTTGTTGTATTAATGAGAATGAGAAATGCATTTCAACTGATATAAAAAAAAAGTGATTGAGATGAGTTCATAATTGAAATATCAGACTATGTGGTTGACACCTTTCAGTGTTCATTAATAATTGTTCAAGGCAAATTTCGGAACAGATTTTTTTTCAGAAATATATTTGATGCCCAAAATTATCACCAGAATAGCTAATCGTTTTATAAATTTACCTTTCATTCGGCTTTTGATTAAAATTTCAATCTCAATGGTATTTTTAATAATTGAACTAAACTGATAATTCACGTTGTATATGATATTGTTATTACAGAAACGAATTTTTTACAAAAATCCCGTTGAGATTAAAATTTTTATCAAAACTCGAAAGTGAGTTTAAATTCCAAAAGGATCAACCATGTGTTTACTTTGTTTGAATTAAAAGATTATAAAATGTTGGTAAGAGGGAACATAGCGACCGGTATAAAAATTGTGTTAAAGAAGAACTATTGACCTTGAAAACCCTATTTTCCGATGTTAAATTCTCAAATAGGAGAAACATTCAATTAAAAACTGAAAATTTTTAGTATTTAAAAGCAGGAGTTATCAAAAATTAATGATCAAACCACTAAGATATATTAGAGAAATAATTTCTATTAGGTTTTTATTGGAAATAAAGATTTTCTCCTTGTCAATGTGGTTATTAGTGTTGTTTTAAAACGAAAATTTATAATTTAATCAACTTATTTGGGTTTTTTTATTTTATGTGGGGAAGTTTTCTAAATTAAAATTCTTGTTGGATTTGAAAAATAGGTTTTCTCAGTTTTGAATCACTGTAATTCTAAAATCACTTTAGAAATACAGTCTAAACCGGATATAATCACATCGGTTTTTGCACAACTTTTTGTGACTATATCCGATTGTGATTATACACGATGATGCTTTACACAAAAATAAATAAAAATTAATTTTTGAAATTATAAAATTTGGGTCAATTTTTTAGGAAATTCTTCACAAAAACACATTTTTCACTTGCTTGAACAATTTTGATCATAAAAACACATTATTTAGACTGACATAAGCATAATTTTGAAAAATCAAAAAATTGAAAATTTTGATCAAAATATTGATTTTTCATTGAAAAAACTGATTGAAAAGAAATAAAATGTGATTACACATTTAGTCCTGTGATAATATCCGATTGAAATTGAATGAAAAATAAGCAAGAAATGTCGATGCATGGAAAAATGTGACTATAAACGAATGTGATTGTATTCGACGTGATTATATCCGGTTTAGACTGTATCGTAAATGTATTCATTGGTGATAGAAAAATTTAATTAAAACATTTGAATCGAATTTTTTTTACAGTTCATTATCTACCTACTTACCCATATTTTTTTTTGTTAAAACTCACGGCAATTTAAAAAAACTGTATCTGATAAAAAAAAATATAAATGCAACAACAAATTAATAATTTAAACTTTCTTTTTTCTTGATAAACCTTTAAATGAAGTGTTCTCAGAAAAAATATTTGGATAAAAAAATATCCAATAAAAATAGTATTAATCCTTTTCTTTATCTCAGATTTTACAAACTGAGAAGCATTCTTTTATTGGAATGCTTTATTGATTCAGATTTTTTTAAAAGAGAAGAGAAAATTAATTGTTACAACAAGTTCCTGGTGTAATCAAAAGAAAAAAGAAAAATATTGGGAAAAAATTGAAAAGCAAAGGAAAGGTTAAAAAAAATGTCAACATCTTAATAATAATAACAACATTTTTTAAAAGCTAGCTCAGAAATAAACTTTTTGTTATCGCATCAAAGCAATGCACAAATTCAAGATCAACATAATTTTCATAAAAACTCTTTGAAAGGCTATTGAAAATTCGAATCATGTTCATTCGATGGTACAAATGCATATGTCAGTTAAATTCAATACATTTTAATGCAGCGCAAAAAGTCCGAACTATTTTAAAGAATTTTTAACATTTTCATTCAATCCTGTTCAGCTTCAATAATCTGTGCTCTGACTGGAATTGAGCACAAATCAGAAAAACCCGGAACAGAAATTTGAATTGTGCCTTCCAGATCTTTCTCTCCAGCAAATGAGTGCTGCACATACAGTTCAACCCATGCAATGGTACGCATCCCTGGCCCAAGCTGAACAAAAGAGAAAATGGCAATACAAAAAAATTCATGAACATGGCGATAAAGCATCATTATCACAAATACACAGCAATAATCAGTTCAAAATTCATTGGAAATTTTGAAAATAAATTGATACACATAAACATATGAATAAATTCAAAAACATATTGCTGAATTAAAAAAGTGTGCATACCATTATTGGTTCGTAACTCACAGAAAACCATTCGTTTGTAGGCTGCGTAATGCGGAAAGAATGAGACTCAGCAGAAGTGTTAAGCACCACAACACGCCGCTTTTGGATAAGCCCCTTTCCAGCGACAACGCTGCCAAAATCAACAATTTCAGGCGATATGCTCAGCGGAAATGGAAGCAACTGAGTATCAACCACTTTCGCAGTCAAAGGCATTGCAGCTACGGCAGATGTTCCGAGAGCATTTGGCATCTTTGGCTTGATGGTGGAGTATTGGGGCATATTTGCATTGCTCTGTTTTGAGGTTGCTGGATATTTGTATCCAATGGGCAAAGCACGAGATGTAGTCGTGCTTGGTGACATGCCTCTGGTTCTTGTTGAGGCAGACAGAGGAGGAAGAGGTGAAGAAGACGTACGCCGTGTGGAAGAATATGGCGATTGATGTCTGTTTGATGCAGCCTGCTGAGCAGAAGCTGCAGGTGATGAAGGATTCGGCTTTGTGGCGGTCGAAGCAGAGTTTGGTATTTTCGTCAAGCGAATTGTTTGTCGCATTGTGTGAAGTGGCATAACAGCTTGGGCGCTCAATCCTTTTGTTGGCTTGTCAAAAATCCCTTTTTCTCCTTTTGTCAGCTTGTAGGAGCTGATTTCCCTGTCTCTCAAAAGATCCTGTTTTTGCTTTGGAGCTAGTGAAGATGATTGAAGAAGCATTGAGCTATTCCCAACTCCATCTTCTGCATTTCTTTGCTCTTTGAAAGCATCTTTTTCTCTGTAGCTTTCCTCTTGTTGTTGAAGTTGTCTTTGACTTTGCTGCGAGTCAGCAATTCCGTAATCAGCTTCTTCTCCTTCTTCCACTTCTCCTTCTTCTCTATGATATTCTCTGTTGAATCTATTCTGCTGTCTGCCTCTCATCTGTTCTCTCTTCCGCTGCCTCTCTTCCCTCAGCTTTTCTTTCTCTCTCATTTTTCTATCTCTTTCTTCGAGTCTCGCATTGATGGTGATAGCAGCCCTCAGCTGTTCTGTTGTTCTCTTTTCAGTATTCCGAACAGTTGCCTTGTATCTGCTTCGGTTAAGCTTCCAAATCGCATAATTCTTCAGACAGGAAGACAAAGCAGCAAAATCTTCAGAGACCAAACTGCGTTGCTTGTGAATACGCTGCACACTCACACCGAGTGGTGCATGAGACATTGCAGCTGGCTGACCTGCTGTTGATGGTGATTCAATTGATTGATAAGATGGGCTGATTGCATTTGAAGCAAGAGGAGAAAGAGCAGATGATTTTGGAGATGCCTTGATGGCTTGCTGCGAGGCATGAAGAGAGGATGGAATAAACGAAGCCACATGATCTCCATAGCAGGCAAACATTGCTGTTCTTCCAGATGTCACTCCATCGTCAAAAGTTGAAATGAAAGGCGAGTTCAAAAGAGGCACCGAAGAAGGCGAAGGTGAATGCATCGTCTTCCACGGATTCAGCTGTGTCGATATTGTTGTGCAAAGTACAGTCGCTGCGTTGCGATCTTTCCTCCCGTTCCCATTCACTCCTCCGCTTTCTCCTTCTCTCTCTCTTCTGCCAGCAGACCCAACTGCAATGCTCCTGTCTCCTATTCCCATTCCTCCAACATTGCTGGCGATGCTTCCAGGTCTGATTGCACTGCGCTGAGCAGTCATATCCTTCGCCACATCCTTCAGCCCATCATCAGACACCACTTTCAGCCCATCTGCATCGCTTCCAACTTCTGCTGCTTCGCCTGACAGCTTCTCTGCATCGCGAATGGTTGTGTGCAGAAGATGCTTCGAATCCAAAACACAAAGCGCTGCGTCGCTTTCGCCCAGAAGCTCCAACCCACTTCCGTCTCTTCGAACTACAAACAAACGAGGAGACAGATATGCAGCCTCATCGCGGGTTGTGCTGCTTTCGTAATCATCCTCCTCCTCATAATCATCCTCCTCATTATCTTCGGCTTCTTCCTTTTTGTTGTCTTCATCAAGTTCATCAATGCTTATCTCTTCTGCTTTCTCTTTTTCCTTCATAACTTTTGGTTTTGTTTCCTTGACTTTTTCTAATGCCATCTTTTCCTTTCTCTTTTCTTCCATTTCTTTTTTAATTTCTTCTTCGGAAACGCCCAACTTTCGCAGAATTTCTGCTTCTGCTTCGAATTCATCTTTTTCTTCTCCTTTTGCGTTTGCTCCAATCTGACTATCATTCACAGCTGGAGCAGAACTGCTTTGTTGGATCATTCTAAGCTTAGCCGTTATTTTGGAGTCTGTGCCAAATATGGAAGATGGAACCTCGCCTTCATCCAAGAAAAGACGAGACGATGGATGAACAACAATCTTTTGGTAAGAAGGAATTCGTTTGACTTTCAAACTTTTAAGAGCAATTTGCATAAATGATTGATTTTCGAAGAATGAGTTGTTTTTCTGATCATGAGTGCACATTCTTTTATCAGCAGCGCCATTGCCATTCACCACAAAGGCATCCAGATTCTCATCCTGAGAAGATAACGAAGAGTGAAATGACTGAAGAAGAGATGTGAGTTGTGTGTTTTGAGGATCAGAATCTGTCTTTGAAAGCTTCTGAAGCTTTGGAACTGCGATTGGATTTTCACAGCTGATCTTTTCGAGCAAAGAGCAAAGGCACAAACACGGCTGTGAAGTGATGGATGCCACAGACTGGCAGAGATGCCGTGTAGACAAAGCAGAAGAAGCAGAAGAAACAAATTGAGAGATTGAAGAAGAGAAAGAAGAAGAAGAAGAAGAATTGATAAGTTGCTCGCCTTTTTCCACAATGCATCTGATAAGTGTGGATAAGCGGCATGGAACGCCAATTGAAGAATATTTCTGCGAATACGAATCTGATCGATCGCTTTCCATTTCTTTCTCTCTTTTGCTTCCATCTTCTCCTTTTCCCTCTTCTTCTCCACATTTTCTGAGCAAGTTCAGTGTGTTTGCCGAGAACACATCTCCTTCCCTTGTCACGACGAATGTGCGCGGCTCCCAATCAGATACGAACAGAGCACCTGGAGGCAGACACATCGCATCCGACGACAGAAGCGCAGAGCGTGGAGGGAAGCAAGGCGTGTTGTGAATGCGAGAGAGAAGCGAAGAAGATGCTGAAGATGACACTGAAGACGAGTCGATGGATGAATCCGATGAATTGCTCTGAAGTGCCTGGCGTATCAGAGGATGCTCTGTTGTAGCTGCTGCAATCTGCAGCATTGTCTCGTTTGTCATACGGCCTAGCACAAACAAATAGGAACCCTGAAGAATGTGTGTGCCTCTCCTAAGTTCAGCTGTCTGGTTGATCGCTTTTCTCATTCTCTCCTCTTTCATCTGCTTTTGAGCAAGTGCATCTCCAGCACAAAGGGAAGAATCGTTGCTTCCTCTTCTTTCCCTCTCTTCGCTGGCATCTCTCAGCCTGTCTTTGTTGGAGATGTGGATGCCCAAAGGCGATGGTGCTGGATAAATGCGCCTTTCGTGCTCCCAATCAGCAGAAGGCAGAGCATTCGCTCCGTTTGATGAGCCATCTGCTGATGGAGATGTCAATATTGAGTCGTCTTTGTTTGCTTGGTCTCTTGCAAGTGCTGCGTAGAATGAGTCGAAGCGAACGTAAGTGCTGCTGCATTCAATCACCGAGCCGTCTTTTGTGGTTAGCTGAATGAACGGGCCATCAGCATCGAATGTCCACATAATCTCTGTTCCGTCTGGAAGCTGCACGCGAGTGATCATCGATGCTACACAACTGACACTTTCTGTTGGAACTGAAGAAGATGAGGAAGAAGAGGAAGAGGAAGATGTGATATTCACTCTCTTTTTCTGCACAGTCGATGCAGTAGTGATGATGCGGGCGTACCTCTGGCTTTCCACAGTTGTTGTGTTGGTCTTTGCAGATGAGAAGAGGGCATTGTAAAGACGTGCTCTTCCGCGCATTTCTCGGCCAGATATTTTCTCGTTCGAGGTGAGGAGTTTTGAAGGGCAGTAAGACAAATGATCTCCTGTCAAGAACGGTGGAAGAGAAGGAGCAGCAGCAGAGGAGGAAGAGGAAGAGGAAGAAGAAGATGATGATGACGTTGTTTGATTCAAAAAGGTGTTTGCTGAAGTCGAAGTCCTCATCAGCATGTCAGTTGCAGGTGGAACAAACGAGGCAGAAGAAGAAAGAACAGCCGGCACACCAGAAACACTTCCAATCGAAACAGGTGCAGCAATTGAAGGAGCAGCTGCTCTGTTCGGACTTGCAGGCATTGCAGAAGTGGAAGAAGAAGAAGAAGAAGAAGGCAACGAAGATTGCTGATTTGACTGCATTGGAGCCAGAAGTCCGCTGAATGGAGGCACACACTCTTCCTTTGGAATCTCCTCTGACAGAATGCGAGTGCCGTCTGGAAAGAGCGAAAGAGAGAAAGGCGAATGAGCCGAACGGGACGTGACGAGCACAACGCCGACGCTGTTTGTGGAGATGTCTGCATTCAGTGAAGGGTCGTACTCGACTGTCGGATAAGACGTCTCGTGGCGGGTGACTGAAGAAGATGGCTGGAATATCTCTTGCGGAAGCACTGCTTCTGTTTCTGCCTCTAATGCTGCTGCTGCTGCTGATGATGATGTTGTTGGAACATCTGCTGTCCATTGGCATTTGGCGATCTCATTCAACGCAGCGGGACCAAGCTTGAATTTGGCTAAGAATTGCCTCATTTCATTCTTCAGTGCATTTTTGGCTAGCTTTGCCTGATTTTCTTTGCCAAGCTGTTCTTTTTCCTCTTCTGTCATCTTATTCAGCTCGCTCACATCACCAAGTTCTTCTTTCGATGCCTTTCCTTTCAATCTCTTTCCTGACGAGCCTGGTCTGCTTCCCTTTCTGTTCTTTCCTTCTGTTTCCTTCTTCTTTGTCGGCTTTGCGCTCTCTTCCTTTTCTGACACAACTGTCGCACGCGACTCTGGGCGCTGTGTTGTGCTTTGTGTGTCTGCCAGTGAATCGCCATCGGAAACGCCTTCAATTTGCTCTCCATTCACTTTTGGCTGAGATGTTGGAATGGAAACATTCAACAGCTGCTGTTTGTGCAATGCAGCTGATAGCCTCAATGAAGCGAGAGAAGAAAGATGATGTTGTGAAGCTACGTTTTGCTGGTGGGTGAAGACAGAAACGGTGGAAGATGAAGAAAAGAGATGGCGATGCCAAAAGCAGTTTGAAAGTGAAGGCAAAGAAGACAAAACATGAGACGAAGAAAGATCAAACGCTTGTGAAGAAAGCGGAGCAAACAGAAAAGAAGGGAAAGGACAGCAGACACACCCAGCGTTGTGAAGCGGATGGGCAAAGCGTGTCTGGCTTCGGATGAGTGGAAGAAGAAGATGAGGAGAAGATGAAGAAGAATTGTGTGGAAGATTCTGTGAAAAACCATTTCTGCCTTTGAGGATGTTGCCATTGGTTCCTTTCACAGATGCAGCAGCAGAAAGAAGGATGTTCTGAGGAGTGTTGATGCTATCAGAGAACTCGATTTGAGAGGCAGATTCTGTTCTTGTGGAAGAGCTGCCAAACAAATTGGATGTTTGTTCATTGCTTTGGGAAGATAAAGCGGGAGACAAAGAAATTGGCGAGGAAGCAAAAGAGCTTGGGGTGCCAGCAATCTGAGAAGGAGTAAGTGATGATGATGATGTCTGAGTTGGGCAATTGCAAGAGGGAGAAGGAACAAACGTGGAACAGTCTCCATTTGCAAAGCATATCATTCCTGACTGAGTGTTGCCAAACCTCAAGATGGTTGTGGCAGAAGGTCCATATGTCAGCCGAGACTCCGAATTTATGCTGATGAGATTGTCTCTTTGCGTGTTCCCTTCTTCGATAGAAACAGTCGCTTCGGACAGAAGAGAATTCAGAGAAGAAAGAGAAGAAGAAGAGCCATCTCCAAAAGGCGAATCATTTCCTGTGCCAGTTGCTTGCCCTGATTTCTGTGTGTTGTCTGTTCCAGCAGATGTTCCATTGCATTCACTGCATTCGACGCTTTTCTCTCTTCCCATCTGCCCATCTTGTTTGACACTTCTGTTGTGCCTGCGTCTGTTCCTCAGCCATCGCTTCCTCCTTCCTTTTCCCTTCATCTCATCCTCAACGCTCTGCTGAACACGAAGGGGAATTCTTGTTCCTCTCTTGTCTCCTCCATTTGCTTTTCCTTCATTCAGCAAAGAAGAAGAAGCACCAACAGAAGCAGAAGCAGAAGATGCTGAACCAACTTGCGAGTCTGCTGAAACAACACCAGCAGAACTTGAGGCAGATCCGCCCACAAACGAGCATGCTGGTCCTTCCACGTATCTCTGCAGCACTGCACCCGACTCCATGTCCACCGTCACTGCCAAGCCAGACGAGCCAATTGTGAACGTGACGCTGGCTCCATCGCAGACAAGCACATCGCCACCGCCGTTGACTTCGCTGGCATTCTCCGCTGGGTCGTTTGCTCTGCTTTGTGTGTTGCCAGCTGCAAATGACAGGGAAGACGGCTGGGGCTTCCATGTGCACACGAACTGCTTCGACACTTCGACAGGCGGAAGACGAAGCTCAGCATAAGGAGGAACATCGTCACCTGGCTGCTTCTTTGAGCGAGGTGCAGAGGAAGACAAAGGTTGGATGGCTGCTGTTGAGGCTGAGGGGGATTGAGATATCAATTGCTGTGATTGAGGATTCTCAATGTTCTGCTCTGCATTCAACAGCTGTGCGTTGCGTTCGAATGAGTTGTCAGTCGATTGTGTCAGCCCAGTTGCAGTTGAAACAGCACTCATATTTGTTCTGTCTGTGTTGAGAGCAGACAAATCAGCAGAAGAAGCAGCTGTCGCTCCAGTCACAGCAGTTTCTGTGGATGTTAACAGGATCGAAGGGACAGAAGAGGGAGATGGCTGAAGAGGAGGAGGTGAGGTGGTTTTGGAAGGCTCGTTCTGATCAGAGGCAGAAAGAGGAACTGGTATGTCTTGTTTGTCTGACTGTATTTGATTGGCGGGAGAAGAAAGAGAAGAAGATGATGTAATTTTATTTACAGATGAAGCAGAGGCAGATGTTGGTACTGCTGTTGAAGAAGAAGAAGAAGAAGAAGATCCAACATTTTTCACTTCTGTTCTTTGTCTGTCCACATCAAATACAACTCTTCCCGTGGCATCGATGAACGGAAGCGCAACACGCAAACGAGGAACACCCAGAAAGATCGAAGGGAAACAAGACGGCACATTTGAAGGGAGGTCGAGTGAGAGTGGGATTGGAGGCTTGTTCACAGCAACAGTGCTGGAATGAGCACCAGAAGAGGAAGAAGAGGAAGAGGAGGAAGAAGAAGTTTGAGAAGCATTCTCAGCTGAAGCAGCTTGTGATTTCAGTGTTTGGATGTCTGGAATCTTCTGCTGGCAAACAGGATCTGTGTCGTGCACGCCAAATGTGATATCTTGCTTCTTCACGATTATTTGTGAGGTGTTGTTGAGTTTTGTGGCTGTGACGCAGCTGTGGTCAGCAGGGAAGAATGATTTGGTTGTTTCAGTCAGAGTGGAATGTGTTGATAGAAGTGAAGGAATAAAAGAAGAAGAAGAAGAAGAAGATGATGATGATGAGGAGGAGGAGGAGAATGATGACGATGATGAAGTTGACAAGTTCTGTTGATTTGATTCTTTTGATGCAGAAGGCACAAATGGTGAGACTGAGCTTATTGCTTTCTGCACAATCAAATCCAACATTGCTTTCAACTCATTCTGAGTTGGAATTCCACTTTCATTTTTCTTCTGCTGCTCGTCTTCTCCTTCTTTTGCTCCTTCTTTCTCTTCCTTCTGCTCCTCTTCCTCCGCCTTTGACACCCTCGATGCACGAGAAGAAGGACGCATTGGAGATTTTGATGCTCTTCTTCCTGTTTTCCCTGCGCCTTTTGTGGCTGGCGGTGTTTTTGTCCGCTTTCTCGTCATTGGAGAAGACGAAAGTGTGTTTGTGGAGGAAGAACTGAGCAAAGCAGCTGAAGAATCACCAAAATATACCTCAGAAGATGAAGGTGACAAGAATTCGTTGGTTTTGTTGCTGCTGTTATTGTTTGCTTCTCCAACTGATTCTTTCTCCTTCTCCTTCTCCTTTTCCTTCATCTGCTTCTTCTTTAAAAGAGTCGCTTTTCTTTTCACGTCGTTCATCAAAGGCAAGAAGCATGCTGCCTTTTGAGACAGAAACGAGAAAGTCAGCTGAGTTGGGAAGGAATGCCTGAACGAAGACACAAACAGCCGGCGGACGGGCAGCAGGCCAAAGGCGAGGAGAAGAGAAGAGTCAGCGTCAGAGGCGCCGACGTGGATGAGGGGAGAGGAGAGGAGAAGAGGGGTGAGCACTTGCTTAAGTGAGGAGCGGTCGTATTCTTCGGAGCAGCTGCGGATGGGAAGAGGGAGAGGGAGAGGAAGAGGAAGAGAGAGAGGGAGTGATCTGGATGAAGATTGCGAGTGGGAATGGAGGGAGGTGGAGGCATGCTGAGGTGAGGAAGAATAAGGAGAAGAGGAAGAGGCCGGAGAAATAGAAGAGTGGCGGACAGGAGAAACTGAAGGTGATGAGCTCTCATTTTGTTCTTTTTGGATTTCATTTCCTTCTTTCTCTGCGATATCATCATTCACACAAACCAAATCTGTGAATGTGAGTGTTTTGCTGCTTCTTTCCTTTCTTCCTTCTCTTTCTTCTCTTTCTTCTCTTTCTTCTCTCTTCTGGCTTCTTGAAACGCTGTCTCTTCCACTTGTTCTGTTTGAATCGCTTTCCTTTTGTGTTCTTTCTGATCTTTCAGATCTTTCTGTTCCTTTTCTCCCCTTCGAATGAAAAGAAGAGTTTTTCTGTGTGAAATAGAACGAACTGAACAGAACGTGCCACAGAAGGCGAAGAAGTGTGACTCTGCCAGTCTTCGCAAAATGCCTCAAAACTGTCCATTTGGAAGAGATCTCGTCAGAATCTCGGGGGTAGAATGGATAGGGAAGATCAGCAGTTGAGGAAGAGGAGGATGAAGAGGAAGAGGAAGAGGAGGAGGAAGAAGAAGATGATGATGATGAATAAATAGCATCAAGAATAGGAATACGTTTCAATGCGAAGGAAGACAAGAGATCAAAAGCTCTGTTCAGAGCAAATGACACATCAGTTGCAATTGATTTATTTGAATGCGGAGAAGAGAAAGAAGAAGAAGAAGAAGAAGAAGAAGAGTTTGAAGGAAAAGAGGACAATAGCAAAGAAGAATGCGAAGGAGAAGACGAATGAAGCAGCTTGTTCTGGTTGAGAAGAAAGCTCACAATTCCTTTCTGGTCGGAGTGATGAATGAACCTCGTCTTTGGCACAATTGCTGTGTGGACAGAATTCGCCTGCTGCTCTTGTGCTTCATTCGATCCTTGTTGAATGGCTGTCTCTGATGGTATTGATGACTGAGCTATTGAAGAAGAAGAGGAGGAAGAGGAGGAGGAAGAAGAAGCATTCGTCGTGTTCTGTGCAAGTGATGATGATGAAAGCAAATGTTGTGATGGCTCAAATCCAGTTGGCAAGCTTCGTTGGGCAGATGGCGTTGAGAGTGTGCTCGTTGCATTCATCGACGAAGCATCTCTTGTTTGTGTTTTTCCTTCTTCTGACTCATTTTTCTGGCTGTTTGTGTCATTTTGTGCTGTTTTGCTTGTTTTCTTTGCGCCAAAACGGCTGAATTTCAGTCTGTCAAACACACTTTCCAGTTCTGGATCAGGTTCTGCTGCGATCACAGGCTTTTGAGGAAGAGCCGATTCTTGTATCATTGCAGAGACTGTTGAGACAGCTGGCGAGTGGATTGAAGGAGTTCCTTCAACAGAATGAGGATGAGAAGGTGTGAGTGTTTGTGTGGGGGTGGCTGAGGCAGAAGTTGAAGGAGAAGTAGAAGCTGATTTATCTGCATTCACAGGAGATGAGGCAAGAGATCCACCTTCATAGTTCGAAGGAAATGTCCTGGCTGTGACTGTTGGCGGTGTTGTGTTCTGTGCAAAGCGTGGATGGTCAAGCAGATCAGAAGGAGAAGGAGATGAGTCTATCACAAGCATGTCGATACCTTCAGCGTGTGTCGAATGGAGCTCTCGTTCTGAACGCAGGCCATTAATTTGATTGGCATCGGGGGTGAATGAAGAAGAAGAAGAAGAGAAATTGTTATTAACATTGTTGTTAATTCCATTTTGAGTGATATTTGACTGCACATTCAATAACTGTTGCTTTTCCTGCATTTGTCTTGTCTTCTCCTCTTTCTCTGTCTCTTCGACTGCCACGTGAAGAAGATACAGAATTGGGCTGAATGGAACAGCAGATGCAAGTGGTGAGGCTAATGGATTTGTTGTCTGTGAAAGATAACTCAGCAGAAGAGAAGAAAGAGAACGATGCTCTGCGAATTTGATTGGTGTCGTTGAAGAAGAAAAAGAAGAAGAAGGAAGAGGAGGAGAAGGAGGAGAAGGAGAAGGAGATGACGAAGTAGTAGATGATGACAAAGGTGAAGAAAGAGGTGGAATCTGTATTGATGCCAGTGGGACTAGCGATGATGTTGGCAGCAGTTCTGACTGAGATTGCACTTCTGACAAAGGAGGAGAAGGGAAAGGAAAAGCAGAAACAGAAACAGAACTTTCAGAACATTCCTGTTTGCCCTCTTGTTTTGCGAGCATTTCAAACAGACACCGATGAATGTGGTGGTTGTTCAGTGCAGACACAACAGCCTCTGCTACAGTCAGAGCCATCGGCTGCTGCTGTGCTGAAAGAGAAGAAGGCAAAGTGGCTGAATTTGAGGGGTCGTTGATATTCTGCTCCTCTTTCAGTCTGTCTGCATTCAGAAGCGTCGGCTCTATCTCGTTTGCTTCTTTCAGCTCAGAAAAGCTGCTCGTGTTTTGCTTGTCTGCAGTCAAAATTGGAGGAAATTGAATCGATGGCACATTCACCTGCACAACAGCTGTGTCCAGCAGAAGCCTCACAATACAGCTGGCTGTCTCTCTCTGCTTCATCGCTTCATTCAACTCAGCTCTTTCTCTTCTCAATCTCTCGTCTTCCTCTTCTGCCTCTCTTTCTGCCTCTTCTTCCTCTTCCTCCTCCTCTTTTGCTTTCTTCTCATCTTCTCCATCCTTCCCTCGATATTTCATGTCTAATTCTGCATCAAAACCAGCTCGGCTGACAAACGATGCGTTCTTCATCAGCCGCTCGCTCTCTTCTTTCCCATCCAGTCCTGTGCTCTGCTCATACAACGACGCATTTTCAGATCTTTTCCCTTGATTTGCATCTTTTTCTTTGTCACTCTTTTTCATCTTCCCTTTCGTTGTCTTCTTTTTGTCTCCTTCGATTTCTGACGTGGCTTCCAATTCATCTGCTTTTCTCTCTGCTTCCAGCAACTTCATTTCTGCTTCTCTCTTCCTCTCCTCTCTCTTCTTCATCCTTTGTTCTCTTTCTCTTTCTGCTTTTACCTCCTCTTCCTCTTCTTCTTTGCTCTTCTTCCCCTGCTCCTTCTCTTCCACTGCATCAATTTCTAAGCATTCTCCGCTTCTTCTGCTTCTCCTCTGAACAAACTCATCAATTGCATCACACATCCCTGCAATCACAAGCGCCGTCTGCCTTTCTTTTGCCTCAGCCGCTTTTCTTTCTCGTTCCACTCTTTCTTCTTCTTCTGCTTTCCGCCTTTTCTCTTCTTCGGCGGCTGCTCTGAGCATTCTCATTTCCTCTGTCATTTCTTCCTCGTCCTCTCCATCTTGTTTTGATTCATCTCCATTTGCAGCGCCTGCTGCCTTCCCTTCTTTCTCTTTGCTTCTTGTTGATTTCTGGTTCTGTTTGTCTCCTTTCTCCTTCTCCTTCGCCTCTGCCTCTTTCTCTTTCTCTCCTTTCTTCCCTTTCGTCTGCCTTTCCGCGCTTTTCCCTCTTTTCCCTTTGGCCGACTTCTTCTCTCCTTTTTTTTTGGGACTTTCTTCTTCTTCTTCAGCGCCTTTCATCTCTTCTGCCATCCTCTCCTGAAGCTCTGCAGCCAGCTGCATTTCTCTTTCTCTGTCTTCTTGTGCAAACTTCTGCAAGAGACGCGTCTGCAACTTGGCTGTCTGAAATTGTTTGGAATTTTGAGAGGATTCTTGTGATTGTGTTGCATTGACAAAAAAGGAGGCGCCTTGTTGAAGAGAAAGAAGCGAGGCAAAAAGAGTGTTCTTCATAGAAGAAGAGCTGCTGTTACTTCTACAACTCCCACAAAAAGAAGAAGAAATCATTGAAATTTTTGTGATGTGCCCATTTTCATCAGATGTGTATTGCAGCAATGGAAAGCTTCTATTTAAATCAGCAGTCAAAAATGACAGATCTGCATTTGATTCAAACTTCGTCTTTTTGCTTGCTTTTTGCCCGACAGGCAGAATTGCTGAAGAAGATGTCATTGACAGAAGATTGGATGAGCTCATTGAAAGATTCGTTGAGGCTGTGGAAGCAAGCGCATCGCTGTCTTGTTGTGCTCCTTTTGCTGCGCCCTCTTCTTCTTCTTGATCTTCTTCCTCAATCGTCACATTCGGAAGAACAATGTCAATGAATAAATCTGGTGTATATGGCCTTTTTTTGATTCTTTTATGAACAGCTTTCTCACTTGGCGATGCAAACTTGCCTGATTGTCCAGCTTCTCCTTCTTCTCCTGCTCCTCCTTCTGCCCTTTCAGCTGTTCCATTCTCTGCTTCTGCCTCTCCTTTGACTTCTTTCCCTTTCGCTCCCTTTTTTGGTTTCGTAAGAACAGTACTTCCGACTTTGGAAAGTGTTCCTTTTGATTTTTCTTTTCCTTTTTCCTCTTTCTTTTCCGGCACATTCGTCGAAGCAAGAGAAGACAAAGTAGAAGACAGCTGCAAAAATTCAGCTGTGGAGCCTTCTTTTCCAATGGCTTGATTAATGTTCGTTTCTTTGCCTTGAATTTGTTCGGCCACTTCTTCAAGAGATAAGTCGGCCAAATGGAGAAGGGATTTTTCGGTGAAGTGAAAGCCAGTGATCAAAATGAAGTGTGGTTCTGACGAGCTAACAACTCTCGACAATGATGATTTGCCTTGCACCGGTGAATCTGTTTTTTTGCTTGAGATGTCAGATGCATCAGAAGGTGAAGTGAAAGGCCAATCTTCTTTCTCAAATTTCTCAACGGTTTCCTTCGAAATACCATTTGGATCAATTTGACAAAATTGATCAAATGTCATTGGAGACATTCCAAGTGTGTCTAGGTCCTCAAGAGCATCTCCTGTACTCACAGGAGTTGAAGCTCGTTTTCCTTTCCCTTTTTTGGTGTTTTCATTTGATTTAGCTCTGCAATGAACAAAAGACATAATAAAATTCAAATCAAACAAAAATGACAATTCAAACTGCTTGTCTTTTTCTTTTCCTTTATCTTTTTCTTTTTCTTGCGATTTTTTATCCGTTTTTTGTGTTTGTTTAACATCAATCTCAGATGTGCTAATTGGATTGGAAATGAAATCTTAAAGCAAATTAAAATAAACAAATACAGCTTTAGCTTTCACAAAGAAACTAAATAAAATACCATCAATTTGTTTTGACAAAAGAAATGTCAATTGTTCTTCTGTCAAAGCTGATGACTCTGTAGGATTTTGTAAATAGCGAGCGACATCATTTTGAAGTGGATGACTTGCATCTTGAGAGATCTAAAATTGCATTCGAAATGAAAAGATTACAATATATGCTCATAACACTTTAATTTGAAAATTCTGATTCAAACATCAAATAAATATTTCTCAAAATCAAGCAATGATATTTTTGTAAATAGGTTACTCGATAATAGCCCAGATAATGATTGTTGAACTCTTTGATGAGGAGAGCTAACAGAAAATATGTAAAAACGTTTATCCTCCATCATAAGTCTGTGGGTTAGATCGTTTTGGTTCAATTTTTTTAATTTTTTTAAATTCAAAAATTGTTTGTATATTTGATTATTATTTTCGATTCTATCTCGTATGATTTGCCTTTTTTATTTTCATATGGAAGTTCCGATCTTTTTCACTGGATCGATGTCAAGTGTCCTGCTTGACTTGAGGTCCATATTTCGTGCGGGACCGGATGATATACGAATTCCATCTTTCAATTTTTTCCAGCACTATACGCAAAAGATTGCCCCACTTTGTACTTCTGCAACAGATGGAAAAACAATCATCCTTCAAAATACTGCCAGATATTTCACAAAATATGTCAGTGACGGAGAAGCATCAATGTTCATGCATTTAACAAATATGTACGAATATTTTCGTTTGGATGAGGAGGTATTTATGAAGTATTTTTTCAAAATTGAAAAATAATTTAATAATTTCATTTTGCTAAAATAGTTATTTCTGACTGCACTTGTGACATTTACAAGATATACGAGAATTGTTGGTCATCTTTTGCAAATTCGAACGGAATCAGAACTATTCTACATTCTTGTTATTTGTATAATTTTATCGCTGAAAGTTTGAATAAATTTAAATTATAGAAAGTTCACCGTTTTGTTTTTTTTTGTTATTTTTGCTGGAAATTATTTTGCACCAAAGGGACTTATTGATGCACCAATAGATTCCAAAACAATTGCGAGGGCTGCAAAGCTTGAACCTTCAAGGATTTTTCATAACGAGTACCAAATCATGATAACGTTAGGGTTCAGTTTATTTTTTCGCAAATCGGATGTTATATGCTTGGGGGATATTTATCCTCTTGATGCCATCCTTCAGCTATCATATTCGAGCGAAAAGCCAGACCAAACAACTATTCTGACGACGGTTGTTTCAATGGTGCATCCTCACCTCGAAAAATACCCACCTCAAATACACCCTGCCATCATCCAACAGCTTGCTGCCAGGCAGCAATTCCTCATCGACCAAAGCCAAGGATTGATCAACGTTGATCCGTCGCTGGCGTCGATGCAGCTGAAGACGCAGCAAGCCGCATCGTATTTGATATTCAACCAGCAGGCTGCCATCAACCCAGCAGCCTCCACCTTCACATTCACCCCCACCAACATTTCAGCATTTCCCTTCAACCCATTTCACCCCACCGCACCCTCACTCTCACCATCAACCGCACCACCTCACTTCACTTCAAAGGACCCTACAGAAACCTTCTTCGAGCTTTTCGTGAAGCCAACTATGCCCCAAACGAATCAGCCTCCTCCTCCTCAGAAAATAACTGCCGATGATGCTCAACAAGCATTTGTCCAAATGTCTTCAGAAAAGCTTTCTTTGAATCCGTTTCCCGCAAACTGCAAGCACGCACTCACACCGGAGAAACTGCAGCTTATTAAAAGAATGCAAAATGAAGTCAACATGAAAGTGATGACTTGCTCTACAGAAAATGAAAAGGCGACAGAAAAACCAACAGAAGCAGAAACAGAAAAAGGAGTCGTAAAAGAAAAAGAGAAAGAGAAAACAAAAGACAAAGAAAAACGAAAAAAGCGAAGCACAGACAAACAATCAAAAGAAGCGAAAAGGAAGAAGAAAGAAGCCAAAAAGACCCAGTTTCGGTACCAGCTGGGTGATGTTGAGCGTCTGATGACCCAATCTGATGCTCTGCTGGACAAAGGATACTTCACAGAGAATGGAGAAAACGGAGTGTTTGGCGCAAAACTGGGGAAGGACAGTTCTCTGAAGATGCTTCCGTATCAGTTTCCGCCTGTTGCTTCTGCTGACTCTGGTGCAAGTACTGCTGGCACAGCCAAGCCCAGCCGCTCTTCAAAGGAGAGGGGTTTGAGTGAAGGCAGCACAACGAAGAGCGAGAGAGAGCAGAGAAGAATGGAAGGAAGAGCAGGAGAACGCGATGTGAAGGAGATGAAAGGGAAGCAGTACGAAGCGGATTGCTTGGAGGAGATTGCGCAGCTGGAAGAGAAGAAATGGAAGGACACGAAGTGCCAGAAGTTCAAAGCGAAGTCCAAAAGAGCCATTGCAGACAGAGAAGAGAGAGAGAGAGAGAGAGAAAAAATACGAAGAGCACAAGCAAAGCGGAGGAAGATGGGGCTGGCTGGCTATTGCACCACGCCTTTGTCGCTCAGCCGGGGCTCTTCATCTTCTCTCAGCTCGACTTCAGATGGATCACACTGCCGATCGCACTCGCTCAACTTCACAGAGTCCTCAACAGAGCAGATGATGACGTCGGAGGAGTCGTCTCCTGTTTCTGTCGCTGTCTCTTTGGATTCGATTCAACAGCAGTCACAACAATCACAACAGCAGCAACAACAACAGATGGCAATGATGAAAGAAGGAAGAGACAGAAAAGAGAGCAATAACAGGAGTGGGATGACATATTCAGATGGACAATGTGTCAATGACAAAGCAATTGAATGTCAGTCATCCAGCACTTCTGCCAGAGAAATGACAGCAAATGAACTCAGCTCAACAACAAACACACAAAATGCACTGGGAAGCACAGGAAATGGCGATCCTTTAAGCAAAAGCCAGACTCAAAAGTCTTCTTCTTCTTCCACTTCTTCTGATGCTGCTGCAGTTCAGACTGGTGAAAATAATGCTAATAACGCTGCTGCTGTTGTGAATGGCACCACAAAAGAGATTAGCACACAGAAGAATGCAGCTGACAATCAACTGCAGCTGAATCAGATCATCACACAACTCAAAGAATATTCAATACAACAAGAGACAATCAGCTCAAATGGAAAAGGAAGCAATGGAAGCAATGGAATGAACGAACAAAACAACATTTATCTTCAAAATATCACAAAAGAGATGAAGAGGGGAGGAGATGTGATGTATGATCAAACAGATATGGATGAGCAGCATGTGATGAGGACGATGGCAGAGGAAGTGATGGAGATAGACAAAATGGAGGAGGAAGAGATCGAAGCAGAAGACGATGCAGAAGGAGAAAGAGAAAGAGAAGAAGGAGAAGGAGAAGAAGGCACAGAAGGGGAAGACGAAGACGAAGATGAAGAGGACGACAATTTTGAAGAAGACGACGAAGACGAAGAAGAAGAAGAAGCATTTGAGCCGTTGATGGCGTCCTCTCCTGAGTCTCTTTTGGAGCAGCAGATGGAAGAGCAGCTGATGAGGGACGAAGAGGCTGAGATGGCATCGATGCTGCTGGAGGCGCAGATGGAGATGGAGGCCAACAGCAGAATGAGGATGATGGGTGGAAGAAGAAGAGCCACCGGCAATGCAGAAGATGAAGATGATATTGTTGATGCTGAAGAAGAAGAAGAAGAAGACACAGATGAAAGAATGAAAAGTCCGACAGAAGCAGACAAGATGAAAGGAGTGAATGAGAACGATGTGCCATCTACAGATGACTCATCCCGTTGCAACAGCAGCGAAAGAGACGACAAAGAGACAAACACGTCGCAGAGTCTGAAGGAAATAGAACTGGCAGAGAAGAAAGAAGGAGAACGAGGAGAACGAGGAGAAAGAGGGGAAAGAGGAGAAATGGCAAGTGGAGGAGATGTGATTGTATCGTCGTTGGAGTATCTGCCTCCAGAAAGGAGTGGTGAAAGAGGACAAACAAACTCATCTGCTTCCTCTTCTTCTGCTTCTTCCTCTGCTTCTTCTTCGAATGCCTTTCCCAACACCTCTTCAAACGTTTATGCAAACTTCTATCCTTCTCTTCAACAAGCACAGTTTTATTATCAAAATCAACCTTATCCAACACCTTCTTCTTCATCTGCTTCTGCATCTTCCTCTTCCTCTTCCTTTCCTTCTTCCTCTTCTTCTTCCTCTGCCTCTGCCTCTTCAACAACTCAACCTTCCTCCCTCCCCTCGTCCTACCCCTTCCTCCACCCTTCTCATCCACTCGCACAGCATCTGCAGTCTCTTTCTCGTATCGCTGGCACTTCACTCGCCTTCCCATCAGAATATCAACTTCTTTCTCCATTTCATCCACAACACATCCTCTGCATGGGAATCACGTCACCCGTCGTTATTTCTACTTCTCCTTCTTCTTCTTCCTCTGCTTCTTCTGATAATTTTTCTGCTAATTCTTCCACTTCAATGCCTTCTTCTTCCTCTTCTTCCTCTTCTTCTTCTTTCTCACCTTCCTCTTCTCCTTCTGCTCAGTCTGCTTTGAAGCCAACTCTCTGTTCATCGTCTCAAATGCAACTGGGCCAAGAATTAACACCATCTTCTTCTTCCTCTTCTTCTTCTCTTTCATCATCATCATCTTCTTCAAATGTTCCATCTTTCATTGATGCCACAACTGCTTCTTTGCTTGGCAATGTGGATGGAATGTTGACTGAAGAAATGTTAGCTTCTCTTTCTCAATCAAAAGCACTTCAGAATCTTCATCCTCAGCCTGTTATTCTTCCTCCTTCTGCTTCTTCTTCTTCTTCTTCTTCTTCTTCTTCTTCTTCTTCTTCTTCAGTCACTCGTCCTTCATCTGTCTTCTCTTCATCTGCCTCTTCTTCCTCTTCCTCCTCCTTCTCCAAAGAGTATGCTGAATATTCACTCGATGAGTCAGCTTCTGAACTGTCTGAAGAAAGCAATGCTTCTTCTTCTCCTTCTTCTCCTTCCTCCTCTTCTCCATCATCTTCTCCATCTTCCTCTTCCTCCTCTTCCTCTTCCTCTCAGTTCAGTTTGGCTTCAATTGAACTCTCGCCTTCGATGGACAAAAGCATCATGAATGAGAAAGATGGGCAGATAATAACGTCATCACAGTACAATTATCTTGACTCGAAGGAAGAAAGAATGCGGAAGTTGGAGGCAGACGAGGCAATGAGGAGGAAAAGAGATGCGATTTTGCATGACACGTTGGAGAGGCAGCAACATAAACACATTCGAATGCGTAAGCACAGAAATGCACACAGAAGGAATGGGCAATACATTCATCATTATCCTCATCATCGACGCCATCTTCATCATCTTCATCGTCCTCTTCTTCATCCTCATCATCATCCTCATCATCCTCCATGCAATGAAGACCAAAAGAGTGTCAGCAGCAGAAGCCAGCACACATCACACAGCAGTTCTCGGCACAGCTCCTTGTTGAATGCACCTTTAAGTGGCCATTCACAAGCACAGTCGCCAACATACTCTCTTTCTCACTCTCTGTCTCATTCCTCTGTCAATTCAGCTGCTCATTCGCCTTTGTACTCCCCTGCTCATTCATTGACTCATTCCTTGTCTCATTCAAGCGCACACTCAATCTGCCTTTCTCAATCACCACATTCAATGAACAATGAACAGAATATAATCAGCACACAAAATGAGACTGTTAAATCTGCAAAGAAGCAGAGGTCACCAATCAATGAGGTGAAAGGGAAGATGGAGAAGGATAAGAACATCACATTCACAGAAGATAAGAGAGACACAAAGATGGTTGGGGCATATTCTCATGTTCCTGTGAGTGGAGAGGAGAAAGAGAAAGAGAAAGAGAACAAAGGAGAAACACACAAATACATTACAATGAATGGGAGGAGCAAGAAGAATTCGGATGTCAATGGGAAATCTGTTGAATCAGAACAGACACAGCTGACGCAGATGAAGAATCAGCACGCACATTATCATGTGCATTGTCATAGACACACCAGAACAAATGATGAAGACAATCAAACAGGGAAACAACATCAGATAGGAGAAGAAGGAAGAGAAGAAGAAGAAGGAAGAGAAGGAAAAGCATCACGTATTGCTTTGTCTTTGAGTGACAAGAAGGATAGAATGAATCTGAACAGTTCTGTTGGCTCTTCTTCTTCTCGTGTTTCTCTTTCTTCACATAATTCACATAATTCATCAAATACAAAGCATCCTGTTGATTCCATTCAATCACGCAATTCCAGTCAAACCAGCAGTATGTCTGTTCATAAGAATCAAAAAGATCAGCAGTATAAGTTTAAGCATCAGCATCAATCTAAACATCATAGCAATAGTAGAAGCATAAGTGTTAGCACAAGTGAAAGTAGAAGCAGAAGTTCGAGTAGAAGTGGAAGTAGAAGTGAAAGCAGCAGTTGTGATGAAAGCAGTGTGTTTCACTCACACTCTTCTCATCTTCCTCATCAGCACATTCATAGCCATCGTCATCAACAACATTATAAACGTGAACATGATAATGAAAAGAATGATGAACAAGATGATCAGCATAATCATAACACCCTTCTTCCTCTTCCTCTTTCTCGTCATCATCATCATCATCCTCATCGTCGTCTTCATCATCATCGCAATGGTCTTCATCTTCGCCATCATCCAATCAGCAGCAAGCAGAGAAGGATATATGCAGAGCCACAATCGCTGGCAGAGACGATGAAGCTGATGGAGTTGGATGCGAAGAGGAAAGAGAAGGAGAGAGAGAAGAAGAGGAAGGAAGAGGAAGAGGAAGAGAAGAGGAGGTTGGAGAAGTTGGAAGAGGAGAGAAAGAGAGAGAGAGAAGAAAGGAAGAAAGCAGGGGAAGAAGATGGAGAAGAAGACGAATATGAAGATGAAGAAGAAGCAGAAGAATATGACGAAGAATATGAAGAGGGAATTGAAATTGAAGAAGGAGATGGAGAAGGAGAAGAAGATGATGATGATGTTCAATTTGGTGAAGAACTCAACAAAACGCATCCAATTCTCAAAGCAGAAGAAGATGAATCAGCTAGTTCTTCATTTGTGTTAGTCTCTCATTCGTCATCTTCTTCCTCTTCTTCTTCTTCTTCTATTTCTTCTATTTCTTCCTCCTCCTCTGCCGTTTCTTCCTCTTCCGTTTCTTCTTCTCCACCATCCCATTCCCCCAACCAACCCCATCTTCTTCATCTTCTCCTTCCAGAAAGCACTCATTCTTCTCCCGTCATCTCCAGCGAACATAATTCTTCTCTCTTTCTGAATGAAACTAAGTTCCCGATGTTTGTCCAGCCACTGCATGCTTCTTATGCCTCTTCTCATCCATCTGACAGAAAAGACAGCATTTCTGATGATTCTGATGATTTTGAAACTTCTTCTCAAAGCAGCTATTTTGAGAAGGAAGATGATGATGAATCACTTTTGTTTGTGAATGATAGCAACATTGCTAATGCTAATGGGAATGCTTCTTCTTCCTCTTCCTCTTCCTCTTCCTCTTCCTCTTCTATTACAAGTAGCTCATTTCATCCTCTTCCTCATTCTCTATCTCAATCCAAACCTACTTCCAACACTCAATTTATTCCTCAAAACAGCCAAATGCAACAAAAACATGAGCCATCTTCATTTTCTTCTGATATTTCTTCTCTTTCCTCTTCCTCCTCTCCTTCTTCCCCTTCTTTTTCTCCTCCTTCTTCTCCTCTTCCTTCTTCTCCTTCTTCCACCTCAACTCCTCAACTTCCTTCTTCTCTTCCTCCTTCTGATATTTCTGATAGCGATGCTTTTACTGTTGCTGTCCCTTCCTCTTTCTCTCCTTCATCTTCTTCTTCCTCTTCTGCTTCTTCTGATTATGAGGAAGATGAAGATGAAGAAAGTGATGATGAAGAGGAGGAGGAGGAAGAAGAAGAAGAAGAGGAAGAAGAAGAGGATGATGAAGACAACGATGATTATGTTATTTCTTCTCCTCCTTGTTCTCCATCTTCTCCATCTTCCCCTGATTCTTCTTCCTCCTCCTCCTCTCCAACACCTTCTTTTCTCCCTCTCCCTCGCTCTTATTCTGCCTTCCCTCCTCTTCAACGAGCATTCAATCCTCAAAAATCGAGTGTTTCTTCTTCTTCTTCCACCTCTTCTTCCACCTCTTCTTCTTCTTCTTCAATCAACCCTTCTTTTGAGAGTCAAAAGTATTCTCTTCACATTCATCCACAACAATATCAGTACAATCAGCAATTTAGCCAACAGAAATATAATCCGTTTAATCATCTAAATCAACTGAATCAACAGAATAATCAAAATAAACAGCAGAATAAACAGCAGAATAAGCAGATGATCCAACTGCAGATACCAAAACGAGCACAAATTGATCCTTCGCTCTATTTCACTCAGCACGAAGAGAGTTTTGGATGGAGAATGAAGATTAACAATTCATCATCATCTTCATCTTCCTCCTCCTCTCCTTCTCCTTCTCCTTCTCCTTCTTCTCCTTCTTCCTCTTCTCCCTCTTCTCCCTCTTCCTCTCCTTCATCAACATCATCATCTTCTTCTTCTTCTCTTTCTCTCCATCAGATGCAGATGAAAGAGAAGACTCCTCAAAAGGAGAAGAAGAAAAGCCCATTTTGTGGCATTTCTGCTGTCGTCGATGCTGCTCCTATGCAAAATCATTCTTCTTCTTCTTCTTCCTCTTCTTCTTCTTCTAATTCTTCCTCTTCCTCTTCCTCTTCTTCCTCTAATTCTTCTTCTTTCTCTCTCTTCTCTTCTGTCCAGCCAAAAGTGACTGCCATTCGCAATCACATTGTTCAGTCTTTTCAGCCTTTCTCTTCTCATTTCTCATCTGACAACTCTGAAACAACCAAACAATCTTCTCCTCTTCCTCATTCTGATTCAAATTCTTCTTCTTCTTCTTTATCTTCCTCTTCTTCTTCAATTTCTTCATCATCATCTTCTTCTACCATTGCTAAGCAACAAGATATTTCCTTCCCTCTTTCGATTCCTCTTCCTCCTGCTCCTCCTCTTATTCATGGCCCATCTCCTTCTTCTTCCTCCTCTCCTTCCTCCTCTCCTTCTCCTTCTCCATCCAATTCTAATTCAACTGATTATATCTCTTCTAATACCTCGTCTTCTAAGCAGACGCACACCCATCTCAGTGTCAATGCTGCTCCTTGGTTTCCTTCCAAAAAGAGACAACAACAAATTTAGAATTATTTTTCTTTATTTTTCTTTTTTCTTTTTTCTTTTTTATTTTTTATTTTTAATTTTCATTTTATTCTTTTATTTTTTGAATTTTTATTTTGGTATATTGAAGTTATTTCAATAAGGTTATTAAAAATTATTTTTTTTTTTTTTTATTTCTTCTTAATTTTGTATTTGGAGTGTTATCTGAATGTTCAATCTTGTTTTTTTCGAATTCAAGTATTTATTGATTTTTTTAGTTAATTTTTTATTTTATTTTATTTTTATAAAATTAAAGGTATTTTTTATTTATTTTATGTGAAGTTTTATTCGTAGTTATTTATCCTTTTGTGTTTTTTTTTTTTTTGTTTATTTTTGATACATTGTGATTTTTATTTCGAAAATATTATGTAAAGATTTCTGTTTTTGATAATAATTTTAAATTGATTTTATTCTCTTTCTTTTGAAATTTAGTTTAACTTCGTTTCTAATTTATTAATGTTAAGTCTTTACTCTTTTCCTTTCTTCTTTCTTTCTTTCTTTCTTTCTCTTTCTTTCTTTCTCTTTCTTTCTTTCTTTCTTTCTTAAAAATTAAAATTTGTTGTTGCTGTTTTATGGTTATTTTTGTTGATGTTCTTTACAAGTTTTATTTTGTTGGTTTATACATTATGCTATCCATCTGCACATCAAATAGTTTTATGTTTGTTATTCTGATGCAATGCATCCACTATTTATTTGCGTGTATATATGTTTCCATAAGAACTTCATTATGCATGCATGATATATTTCTCTTTGTTGCGTATAGTTTGTGCGTTTGCAATCGTAGTAATTTTAACATATCTAAATTCTGTAAACCAATTCATTAGTTTTTTGTAAGTCTTTCGTGTTTTAAGCAGGTTATTCCTGCTAAATCGCTTTTTTCACGCTTCGTTGCATTTTGATTTCTCCGGTTTTGTTTTGTTCGTATCGTCTTGCACTCGCAAAGACAACTTGCGTTATCGATCACATACATAATTGCGTGTCGTGTTTTTTCATGAATGTTTTTTTTCAATATTTTCGAAAGCGAAAGGAATTCGGTATAACAACAAATAATCTTTCTTAAAAAATTTTTAATTCTCTATTGATTATAATTTGCATAATGTTAAATAAATAATTCAAGGCCGTCCTTGCCATTTTTCTGAAAGTGGGCCATTTCTTCTTTTCGAATCGAAACCTGATCCAAAGAAAAAGGCCAAATATCAAACCCCTCCAACAATAGATGTTGGAGTCCAATGCCAGCCTGATTTAAGTGAGCATGATGTAAACACTGAAAGATCAATTCTTGTTCACACAGGCATGAATCATGTGGAAGGAGGATGGCCAAAAGATATTGATCCAAATGAACTTGACCACATTGCGATGTTTAGAAGAAAAGTTTTGATAGGATCTTCAATGTTTCATCCGAATAATCAATATTATTTTTATTTTTTTAAAAGGTTGAAAGAGATGAATCTTATACTGGGCAAATACTTTCTAAATCCAGAGAGATGTCCAAATTCCTTGCTCAAAACGTTTCATTGGATATATATCAGAGATATTTTTCTGATTATACAAGTGATTATACTGCTGAAACTCCTCGAATGCAAGCGTTAACTTCGATTAGGTTTTATTAATGAATTACTCTAAATTTTTTCGAAAAAAATTTTTTTGTTGTTGTCAATTACTAACTAATTTAAACAGAGATCCAGATTCGAAAATTTCCAGGTGGGTTTCTGGAACGTCATGGCATCCTGATGAGCCAAACATCGTTGCTGTGTCATATGAATCACTACCAATGCAAACATCTACACCCCATACACCAGTCTGCAGTTATGTCTGGGATTTACAGAATTTGTCAACTCCGCTGGTTTGATTGTTCTTAAAGGAAGATTATTTGTTTTTATTTATTACTCAATATTTATTCGTCATTTAGTATACCATGACACCTGCATCTTTATTGTGTTGCTTGGCATTCAATCCAAAGGATTCACATGTCATTGTGGGTGGCTGTTACAACGGCTTAATATGTTTGATTTATTTGTCATTTGTTGTTCTGATTGTTTTATTTTTGTCATCAAAAAATTGTCTTATTTAATCATCTTCCTCTCTCTCTCTCTTTCTATCTATCTATCTATCTATCTCTCTCTCTCTCTCTCTTTTTTTTTTTTCGATGCCTCTTTCACATTCACCCCATCTTTTTCTATCAGCATTCTGGGATCTCCGCAAGAAGGAGACCACGCCTCTGGAGTCCTCGCCGATCGAGCGCTGTCACCACGACCCTGTCACACAAGTGGTGTGGGTGCAGTCGAAGACAGGGACAGAATGTGTCTCTCTTTCAACAGACTCGGCGGTGATGTGGTGGGACATTCGGAAAGTGTCCGAGCCGATCGACACGATGGAAGTGCTGAACACAACCGACGGGCAGAAGCTGGGGCCAACTGCTGTCGATTACGACCCGGCTTTTGGGGTATGAGTGAAATTGTTACTGAGATGTGAAAGAAGGAAAAGAGAATGTATTGTTTAGTTTTTGAAATCAAATTAAATTACCATAAATAAAAGTATTTCTTTTTATTATTGTTTTCAATATTCATTCTCTTTCTTCTTCTTCTTCCTCTTCTTCTTCTTCTTTCCAACAGCCCTCCAACTTCCTCGTTGGCACCGAGCAAGGTCTCATCGTCTCCTGCAACCGGAAAGCGAAGACAACTACAGAGCGTCTCTCACACCCGTACATCGGGCACATCGGCCCTGTCTACTCCATCCAGCGCAACCCAGCCGACGCGCGCTTCTTCCTCTCCACAGGCGACGTGGCTGCGCGTGTGTGGGCGTCGGGGCTGCACCACACGCCCATCCTCACTCCGTCTTACGACTCGCAGTTCGTCACGTGTGGCAGATGGTCTCCGACTCGCCCTTCACTCGCGATGGTCGGTACATCCAGTGGGGCAGTCGGTGTGTGGGATGTACTTGCCCAGCAGAAGGTGCTGACTGCACAGATCACAGAGAGCGTGTCGTTTGGGCTGGTGACGCTCGAAATGCACAGCTCGGGGAGATGGATGGCCACGGGGACGACTGATGGATCAGGTATGTTGTTGAAGATAATGAAATGAAATGAAATAAAATATGAAAAAAAAAGAAGTGATTGTTTATTGTACTCATTTTTTTCATTGAACTGATTGGGGTTTTATTTTTTGAAAATCATTCAATATTACCTGTATCATTTAAACATTTCTCTTTCTTCGTCCTTCTCCTTTATTCCCTCTTATTCCAGTCTACATCCACGAACTGTCCGACTCTCTGTGCATTCCCAAGGCAAACGAGAAAGCTGAGCTTGTGGAGTCACTCGAGAGAGAAGTGCAGAGAGAAAAGGACATCGCCCCAAAACTCAGAGAAATCCTGGCAAATGGCGAGCGGCAGGCGAAGCTGTTCCAATCGTCTGTCGCTTTTGATTCTGCTACAAGCGCATCTTCTTCTTCTTCTTCTTCTTCTTCCACTTCTTCATCAACTTCCTCCTCCTCTTCATCGTCTTCTTCTTCTTCACCTGGTTCCACTTCTTCAGCAAGTGATGCTCTGTTTACTGGCGTCCCTGCTGTCATTCCTTACTCCAATGTGACTCCTGGAATTGAAGGCATTTCTGGTTTTCCTATTTCCTCTTCTTCCTCCTCTTCCTCATCCTCATCATCATCATCATCTTCTTCTTCTTCTTCTTTCTCCCAATGGCCCTCAACCTCTGTCTATGGCCCCGATGCGTTTGCGGCGTATCGAGTGAATGAAGAAGAGATTGCAGCGATTGAAAAGGACTTCTTTGCGAAGATGGAAGAGGCGATGGCTGAAGAAGAGGAAGACTCAGACGACGAAAGCTTTCTGTCGCAGGGGGACTTCACAATTTCAGAGGATGAAGAACGCACAGGATGAGAAGGAGTGAAGGAGTGAAGGAGTGAAGGAGTGAAGGAGAGAAGAGGGGAGTGGGGCTCATTTCATCATTCATTTCATTCAATTCATTCTTGTTGGATTGAGATGCTGTTTTATTTTTAGAAAGAATTTTTTTTTCATTTTTATTTTTTTATTTATGTTTCTTCTCTTTGTCGAAAAGAAGACATGAAATTTTCTTCATTTTGTGCATATCTTGTTTTAACACCTCTCAATGTCTCATTTCAAATGCATCTTTACAAATTGAATTTTTTGATATGTTTCAAGGGAATGAGGAAGGCATTTTTCATACGCGTTTTTAAAATTATTTCTGATATTATTGAAAAATAAATACAAAGTTAAAAAGAAAAAGAAGACAGAGCTCATTAACATTTTTCTGATATGTTTACAGAATTTGTTAAAATGAAGCTAAAAAAGAGGTGAATGAAAGTGAAATCACTCACATTAACGAGATGAAAGCTGGGGAAATGGAATTGTGATAACAGAAGAGCAAAACAGACTCGTGGATGATAAAATAAGGAAGAGATTACTGTTTTTTCTTTTTAATAAAATTACATAAATTTCAAAAAAGTGACAAATAAAAAGCTAAGTTATAAGAAAAAAAATTAAAACTAAGATATGTGTAAAAAGACATTAGAAGATGCATTGCTACGACTGCGAGTCAGAAGCAGCTGAGGTTTTGTCAGCAGCCGGCTCGGCTGAAATGGGTGGTGGTGACTGTGACGGCAATACGGGTTGTTCGGACGTGTCAGATGAGTCAGAAGAGTCAGAGGAAGAGGGCGTGCAAGATGATGACTGTTCAGAAGATGTGGATGATGATGATGATGCTGTCGAAGATGAAGTTGGCGCTGCATTCAGCTCGTCGTCGAGCACTTCGTCGTCGGGATTTGGAGGATGATCTACAAAGTCAATCAACCCACCTTCAAATGACAGACCAAATATTTTAATATTCTCAGTGGATGTGATTGATGGAGATGGTGCTGGCATTGGAACTTCCTCTTCTGGCTCTGAATCTCCTTCTCCTTCGCTATCTTCATCAGCTGCAGATGATCCGCTCTCACTCGTAGCATCGCCTTCTTTCTTTTCTTTTCCTTCCTGTCCTTCTTTGTTCGCTTCAGCAGATTCTCCTTCATTCTTTCCTCCTTCTGCTGCTTTCTTTTTGTCTCCTTTATTTCCTGAAGCTCTTCCTCGTTTAACGCTTGGTGCAGTTGGATGAGGTGAATCGCCGCCAGAAAGAAGTGAAGGAACAAGACGTGGCAAAGAACTTTGTTCGTTTTTCTTTTCTTCTTCGCTTTTCTGATCAGTTGATTGCTCGCCTTTAGCTTTGGCGAGTTGTTTTTCTTTCTGTTTTTTATCTTCCAACACTTTTGCCATCAAAACTTCACGATATCCGCTAGGTACCCTCTGTGTTCCACTGATTGTGTTCCTTCGTTGCCTTCCACGAGAATCATAACCGCTTGCACCTTTTAAATCAATTGGCACAATTTGTCTAAACTTAGATGGATGAAGAATTGTCGAAGATTCTTCCATTTGAAGAGAAGAACGTGGTAAATTAGCTGCAGCTGATGAAGTGGCACGAAGAAATTCTGCTTTTGGATCAAATGGAACTTGGATCCCATCTCGCTGTCCAGGAACATGAAAAGCAGAACCATACATAAATCCTCCTTGTCCTGGTCGAACCATCATAGATTGAGATCTGCTCGTTCGAGTTTGTGGAATAAATAGTTCATCAGGGATTGAAGGTGGCGCTGAAATTAAAAGATATGACAAAAATTAATTGTACAAAATGATTTCTTAATATAGAAAAACCTATTGGGGGCACTCTCTTTGGTTTTTGCTGTGGAAGATGCGTTTGCTCTGTTTTAGCTTGATTTTCCACAGAAATGCTATCTTTCTTTACATCAGTTTTCATTGCATCTTGAAGGGCTTTATCGAAATTAAATAAAAATTTAAAACAATAAAAAATGAATCATTGATGAAAATTCCAACCATCTATCACTGTAACATCTGCCTTTGCAGGAGTATTAGTCATCTATTCACGAGTGTGATCTAACCTTAAACGTATTATTTTAGCCCATTATTTGAATTATTAATAAACTTCAAATAAAAAATTTTTGCAAAATTCATTGATATATTACAGCGAAACAAATATATAATTGAGATGATTTATTGAAAAATCAAAAATACAAATTGATATTTTTTTCAACAAAGAAGAAGAAAACTTGAAATATTTATGAATCAGGCTGGAAAAGAGACATGTCAACAATTTGAAAAGATGAAAGTATATGCCTTATGATTGAAGAATATTCTTCATTAAAAATTTCGTCTTCCACAGTTTGGTAATGTTGTTTCGATGGGTCTTCTGATGCACATTCATCTGTTTCCTTTGATTCTGATTTCTTTTCTTCTTCAGGTTGAGTTTTTTCTTCTTCTTTTTTTTTCTCAGAACTTGATTGTTGTTGTTCCTGAACAGGCGAGGTTGAAGAAGCGGTTGACGATGATGAAGCTTTGTCAGATTGCTTCTCTTTGCTTTCTGAAGCTGTGGGATTCAAAAATTTTGGAATGTTAGTTGTTCTGCTTTCTTCAAAAACACCAAAATAAGACTTGTTTTCTGTAATTGATTTTCCTCCAATCATATGCCCTGGATGCATTTGAGCTGATTTTTGTTCGCAGCCTTCCTTTTTCAAATCGCTCTCCGAAGCCTTTGGAGGAACTGGAGGTGCTGGGGTTGGAAGTGTATTATTTAATGAGATAAGTATATCGGTGGCAACTTTTGGAAGACGGATAAGAATGTGACAATTGATAACATCTCTATCCTTGTGACGGCCCATTGTAGCATTCGCAATAAGCAAAGAAGTGTAAGTGTCGGTGCTTTAAAAACAAATTGCAATGAAAATTATTCAACAAAAATGAAATAATGTGATTTTCGATTCAAACTCGAGTCTCGGGCAATATGAATGATCAAGCTCTGCATTATAATGTATTACAATGTTTTCAGCTTGATTAGCATCGCTAAGATCTTTGTAATGGAATGAAATTGCGTCTTTATCCGCAATTGGAACTGCTTCAAGGATATCAACAACAAAGCTAATGATAATTAAATAGCTTGCAAAGTAGTGAAGAAAAAATATCTGTCAAACTGCTTCAATTGGTTCGTTGGATGAAGATATATTTCTTGATTATCTGAAGATTAAAATGGAAGAATTGAATAATTATAAAGAATGAAGTGGTTGGATTGGTAGAATGATGAAATACCTGGTATAGGTCGTCCTAAAGAAGCATCAACCCATGTTTTAGGTAGTTCGCACAAAATTGCTCCCCCAAATAACTCTCTTTTTGCAAATTCCATAATAATGATCAACAAAAAGTTTTTGATCAAACAGTACCCATCAGTATATTTTAGAATGGCAAATAATAAAGAAATTAAACTGTGCATTCTTCCTGAGTATTTATTGCCTGATGATGATGTTCCCAAGCAAGTCATTACAAATACGCAAGAAAAAAGTCAAAAAGAGAAACGGCAGCAATTGAAAATGGACAGAATCAGGAAACAGACAAATGCAATAAAATTGTGCTCAAGAATAGCTATTGGAGAAAAATGTGAAAATCCAACGTGTAGATTTTCGCATGATATTGTTTCATTTTTGAAACAAAAGCAAACATTTTCTGGTGACAGAAAACAATGCGTTTTTTCTGAAAAAGGCTGTCGATGTCCTTTTGGAGTTCGTTGCGTCCTTTCAGATTCGCACGTACGTATTACACACTTAGATAAAAAAGATTCTGAAGAGCAACAGAGCGATTTATCTCAAAGTAATCCGACATTTCCTTCTGAAAATCAGAAGATTGAAAGTAATTCTGAGTTAAAAATTGAATTTTTGGATAAAGATCTTCCATTTCCACCAGCAGAAATGAACACACTCAGTGCAAAGACTGTTGATGCGCTTCATCGTTTTAAATATGATTTTCCTATATCAAAGCAAGTGATTATTCCTCCAATGACAAAACGACAAGAAGCATTAAGAGCGGAAAAGAATCAGGACAATTCAAGAATTCAGAACAAAGAGCAAGCGATTATACAAAAAGAAAATGCAAACAAAGAAGATTCCGAAAGAAAAGAGGAAACTGAAAAAATGGATATTGAATCTGAACAAAAGAAATCGCCAAAAAGATTGTTATCAACGAATGAAATCGAAAAATCGCATCAATCAGACAAAGAAAATGAAGGGGAGGATGAAAAGATGAATGATGAAAAAGATGTTGAAATCGACAAAGCGGATGGTTCTGACTTGAAAGAAACAGCCATTGAATCGAAAAGGCTCCGCGAAGACAGCAGCTCTGCTCCTGTTGCATCGTCGCATGTTGGTGCAATCATAGAACCCGATCCGCTGCCGCACTTTGACTACACCCAGCCATCCCTTCTGCATCAGCTGACTCGCCCGTCGTTCTCTCTGGACCACCAGCTGTATCTGGCGCCTCTGACGACGCTGGGGAACCTGCCCTTCCGCTCAGTGTGCAAAGAGCTCGGGTGCGACATGACGTGCTCAGAGATGGTGGTGGCAGCGCAGGTGCTGAAGGCAACGAACTCAGAGCTGTCGCTGCTGCACCGCCATCCGAGCGAAGGGCGCTTTGGCGTGCAGATTGCGGCTAATCACATCGACCAGGTGGCGCGGTGTGTGGAGCTGCTGAACAAGGAGTGTCTAGAAGAGACATCGACTTCAGCAGGGTTTTTGGAAGGCGGAGGAAAGGGAGAGGACGGAAGGAAAGAGAAGGAAATACAACGGGATGCGACGGAGAATCGGAGAAATGGAAGGGGCGGAGGAATCGACTTCTTTGACCTGAACTGTGGGTGCCCTGTGGATCAGTTCTGCCACAAGGGACTCTGCTGCGGGCTGATGGCAAGACCCACAAAAATGGCAATAGTTGCACAGACAATGTCACTCACTGCATACCTTACGAATCAGTCCCTTCTCTCAAAAATACCAATTTTCTCACTGGGCTTTGCTTCTCGTCAAAACTTTGCTTCGTCTTCTGCTTCTGCTTCTGCTTCTTCATCAGGAGATTCTCAGTCACTAACATCAACCTTCTCATCCTTCTTCGACTCGTCTTATTCTCATTTCACAGACATCCTATCATTCCACCAGCCGATGATTGTGAAGATGCGCATCGGTGTTGATGAGAAGCATGCGATTGCTTCCTCTCTGTTTGGCTCTCTCGCTGACTGGGGGATGGACGGCGGGGTGATTCATGGCAGGACGAAAGAGCAGCGGTACACAAAGACAAGCGATTGGAGCTACATTGGCGAGTGTGCCAGGGCAGCAGCAGGGCGTGTGAGTGTGTTTGGGAACGGAGATGTTTTTGGGTGGAAGGACGTGGTGAAGGCGTGGGGAGAGGAGCCAGAAGATGTGGAGAAGGTGGAGCAGGAGAGAGAGAAGATGATGGAAGCTGAAGTAACGGAGATGGATAAAGGAGAAGAGAAGAGAGACAGGAATGAAAGTGAACGAGTGAGAGAGGCGAGAGAAGAGATGGATGAGAAAGAAGGCGATTTGCGAGCAACACGAGCCATCCGCCACCGGTTGGGGTTTGTGGACAGTGTGGTGATTGGGCGGGGTGCGCTCATAAAGCCGTGGCTGTTCAAAGAAATCAAAGAAAAGAGGGACATCGACATCAGCTCTTCTGAGCGGTTTGGGCTTCTGAAGCACTTTGTGGATGAAGGGATGATGCACTGGGGTGCTGACAGCCAGGGTGTTGAGCTAACACGGAGCTTTCTGCTGGAGTGGCTCTCGTTCTTGTTCCGCTATGTGCCTTGTGGAATCATTGACAGGAGAGAGGCGAGTGACGATGGCAAAGGCAAAGGAAAAGAAGAGAGGCAAATATTAAATGTGAGATACCCAAGATACAAAGGCCGCGATGAGCTGGAAACGTTGATGGCTTCCGATAGGGCAAGCGATTGGATTAAATTGTCCGAAATGCTTTTGGGCAAAACCAGTGAAGGGTTTCAATTTGCCCCAAAGCATAGATCAAATTCATACTAATTCGTTTTTATTTATGAAATATGTTTTATTTTGTTATAAAAAAAAAATATATTCAATTACTGCTAAAAAAGATAATGTATGCATGCGATTTAGACTCTTGCTTCATGGATAAGAAATTGGTTTTACAAAATATCCTTACAATTTTTTCTTTTGTTTTTATTTTCAAATATTTCTTTTTTGATCACTTAACCAATTTAATATTTATAAAACAGTAACTTGAATTTATATTTTGAAAAAATATATTAATGGCCGATTCTTCGGATTTTAAAGAAGGAGCTGGAGTAATAGATGATGAATTGCTTTCAATTAGGCAACGAAGATTGGAATTCTTAAAAAAGAAGTTTGCTTTATTTTGAAGAATATTTTTTTTTTGATGTTTTCTTTTTGTAGACGGGAAGAAAACTTGCGTGCACTTGCTGAAGGGGGTGGTGTTCTCAAAGATATTCTTGAATCAGAGGTTTGCAAATAATGATTTTATTTATTTGAAGAAATATTGTTATTTTCATACGAACAGTTTTTCCCAATTGTCACGTCTAAAAAATGGGTAATTGCAAGCTTTTATCATCATCAATTTTCAAGATGTTCTATTTTACACGATCATTTAACTGTTTGCATTTTATTTTTTGTTGTAATTGATTTATAATTGTTTTCTATTTAATATAGAAATTGGCTGCAAAATATCCTGCAATAACTTTTTTGAAAATGGACGTTGAAAAGGTTTGTTTCAATTATCTTTTATTGAAAGCCTGCAATTTTGATGAATATCGATTCGTTTTTCAGTGTCCGTTTTTAGTTACAAAACTGAAAATTCGTATTTTACCGGTTATGCTTTTCTTTAAAAATGGCATTAACACAGGACGTTGCGTTGGGTTTGAAGAGTTTGGAAATAAGGACGATTTTCCGACTATACTTATTGAAGAAAAGATGGAAAAAGAAGGTTTGATGTTTATTTCAATTTTTATTAAAAGAAATATGAAAACATTTTAATGATTAAAATTATTTTTTTAAGGAATGATTGTCTTAGATGAAAGCGCAGTCGAAGCAGCTACCGCTCCAAAAGATACATCAAGCAAAACACTTGGCTCTTCACTTCATTCAACAACGCTTTCATCAAAGCAATCTGAAATTCAAAAAATGAGAGAAAAAATCATGCAAGAAGAAGATGACGATGATATTTTTGGATGAATTTTTTAATTTCATGGAGTAAATAATAATGTTAATAATATCAAAAACATGTAGATTATGATTTTATTTGCTGATTTTGTTTGATAATTGGGTTTAACCAAAAATATTTTATTGAGTCTTATTTTCTAAGCACAAGCCATTCCTGCGTTTCCAATACAAAAAATGAATTATGAAGATAAGCGCCTCAAAATTCACTTAATGAATAGGAAATGTGTTTATTTTTTATTGATTGGTAATTATTTATAGAAAGAATCTGATTTAGAAAATATGAAAAAAACTTCATGGAAAATTAGTTAATACAAAAGTTACTCTGACAAATTAACACAGAAAAAAATTTAAAAAATCAACTATTATATTTTGCTAAATTATTGATTGTTTAATTCATATTTATTATTGAAACGTGATTTTAGAATTTGTTTTTCTCAGAATTTTTTTTTTTTGAAATCATGTTTTTCGTACAAAATTTTCTGTTCGAACATTTCTCACAAATATTAACAAATGAACATTGAAAAGAGAAATGACAAACAAAAGCCTTATTATCAAAAATTCGTTTGAAACATTTGTAAATGAAAGACAATTATCATATTTTTTTCTCTTTCGAATTCGAATTTTCTTTCCAAAAACAAATAATCTTTTAAAAAAACAACACTCCTAAAAAAGAAATAATTTCGAAAATAATCACCAAAAATGTCAAAGATAATTTTTACAACTTAACTTTCTTGTGAAAAATAATTGTTAAAAAAATTTTTAATAGTTCAAATAACTCTGTTATAAAATGCACAATAGACTGCAATCGTAACAAAAATCAAGGTTATTGGTAAATAAAAGATTAATTATTCTCTATATTGTGTTTATTTATCAAATAAAAAAAATAAAAAATTTTTTCGAATTTTTTTTTTGAAGAAATTTGAATTTTCAAACAATTTCCTTCATGTTGAAAATTTAACTGACCATCAAAAATAACTGATCCACTTTTTTAATTTGAAAATATGAACCAACAGTTTTGAAAGAGTCAAATAACATACAGTTATTGTTATTATCAAACATGAAAATGCATTGTGATTGAGATAATTTTCTCTTCTTTTTTCAAAAACAATTAAAAATGAACAATTATCCTGTTAATGGAAAATATCATTTTGGGCAAAATATGTTTTTTCAAGCTCTTTCATTTAAAAATTTTTGAGCTTTATATTGACTTTTTGTGATCAAAAAATACGAATGAAAATGGACCGTTTTTTGAAATTCGTGTGAGGTTACAAAACATAATGTTATGATATCAGTGACACTTTTTTTTGATATGAAAATCAAATTTGTTTCGCAATATGATTTAGTTAAAAAAAATTTAAGTCAAACAATTATTTCTTTCTTTGTGCAAAAACAAAGCTTGGAAGCACGTATTTTCCCCCATTTGTCAAAATTTTATAATCCGGATGTTCAAAAAAAAAGTTAAATTCCTCACATTTAAACCAATGGCATAATTAAAATTTATCAGTAGTTGATCGATCCTCCTTTATTCAAAATAACTGATTTGAGGAGTTTGAACATCGAATGAACGAGTTAATAGTTTATATCCATTTCAAGTTCATTACAGGCAGTCAAAATTGATTGTTTCAGCTCATTCGCATCTTTCTTTGGTTTTCCATCATTGAAAACTTTCCTTGATAAAATGCTCCACACATTTTCGATGATATTTGAATCTGGAGAATAAGGGGGCCATTCTAACCCGGGGATTGTTTTATCTCTGATTATATTTTGCACCTTTGAAAATCGATGAACCGCTGAATTATCGTGGATAAATCTCAAATTATTTTTGAACCGCTTGCGTGCATATGGAATCAATGAAAACTGAATTATTCTTCAATATTCCTCAGAATTCATTGTTTCCCTGACAAAAACGATTGGTGATTTGAAATTATAACCCACTGCAACCCAAATCTCTATTTTTTCATGTTTATTCTGACTTTGATGGTCGAAAATTTCCTCATTATTGCTTTCTATCCATTCCATTCTTGTATTATCTGGTCCAAATAAATTAAATTTTTTTTCATCAAAGAAGATCGTTTGTTCCCATAATTCATCATCCCTTATATGTTTTTCAGCAAATTCGTTTCTCTTCTCCCAAGCATTCTTTGATAGGAAAGGGATGTTTTTTCTCTTTGAGTATTTTCTATTTATGAAGCGCAATAATCGATGAGCAGTGGAATTGCTGCAATTCACGCCAAGATAATCTGTTTGATCTGTGGCTTTTCAAACTTTCATATACAGTCTAAACCGGATTTTATCACGTCGAATATAATCACATTCGAATATTGTCACATTTTTCGATGCACAGACATTTTTGCTTGTTTTTCATTCATTTTCTTAAGCAAATAATCACAGGGCTGAAAATAAATAATCACATTTTATTTCTTTATAATCAGTTTTTTCAATGAAAAATCGATTTTTTTATCAAAAATTATAATTTTTCACTTTTTCAAAAATGTGTTCAAATAAGTCTAAATAATGTGTATTTATGTTCAAAATTGTTCAAGCAAGTGAAAAAAGAATATTTGTGCAGAATTTTCAAAAACAAAAATATTTGTCCAAAAATTAATTAATAAGTTAATTAATTTTTATTATTTTCTGTGAAAAGCATCATCGTGTGTAATCACTATCGGATATAGTCACAAAAAGTTGTGCAAAAACAGATGTGATTATATCCGGTTTAGACTGCATTTTTATTCTTCTCAAAAGAAAAATATGATCCTGATGATCCTTCTTTATTATTTTGAAATAAAAGCTGAAGTCTGAAGAGAAAATTTATCGATTAGAGAATAATAGAATGTTATTTTTGATTTTATTAGTTTTTGTAAAAATAAAGGCAAGAAAAATATATATATATATAAAAATAATGTTTGTTTTCATAATTGGCATGAAATTATTTTCAAAAAAATGTTACACGGAAAAAAAGGTTTTTTTTGCGAATGATAAAAGCATTTATGTAAAAAAAGAAATTACACACAAACAAAACAAAATGACAAGAATAACAAAAGGCTCGATTCAAAAGAAAATTCGTCCACTGTGCGATAAAGGAAAAGGAAGAAACAAAATTGTTTGTTAATTGGACAATTCAATCAATCCAGCATAAAACATATAAAAACAAACCATTCACAATCGAAACTGCTGGTTAGTTGCAAACTTGGAAGACAACTTTTTCTTTCATCTGCTCTGTTGACGAAAGCAAAATAAGAATCAAAATGCAGTCCAAACCGGATATAATCACATCTGTTTTTGCACAACTTTTTGTGACTATATCCGATAGTGATTATACACGATGAAACTTTTCACAGAAAAAAATAAAAATTAATTTATTCATTAATTAATTTTTGGACAAATATTTTTGTTTTTGAAAATTCTGCACAAATATACTTTTTTCACTTGCTTGAACAATTTTGAACATAAATACACATTATTTAGACTTATTTGAACACATTTTTGAAAAAGTGAAAAATTATAATTTTTGATAAAAAAATCGATTTTTCATTGAAAAAATCACCCATAATGGTAAAAAATGTGATTATTTATTTTCAGCCCTGTGATTATTTGCTTAAGAAAATGAATGAAAAACAAGCAAAAATGTCTGTGCATCGAAAAATGTGACAATATTCGAATGTGATTATATTCGACGTGATAAAATCCGGTTTAGACTGTATATGAAAGTTTGAAAAGCCACAGATCAAACAGATTATCTTGGCGTGAATTGCAGCAATTCCACTGCTCATCGATTATTGCGCTTCATAAATAGAAAATACTCAAAGAGAAAAAACATCCCTTTCCTATCAAAGAATGCTTGGGAGAAGAGAAACGAATTTGCTGAAAAACATATAAGGGATGATGAATTATGGGAACAAACGATCTTCTTTGATGAAAAAAAATTTAATTTATTTGGACCAGATAATACAAGAATGGAATGGATAGAAAGCAATAATGAGGAAATTTTCGACCATCAAAGTCAGAATAAACATGAAAAAATAGAGATTTGGGTTGCAGTGGGTTATAATTTCAAATCACCAATCGTTTTTGTCAGGGAAACAATGAATTCTGAGGAATATTGAAGAATAATTCAGTTTTCATTGATTCCATATGCACGCAAGCGGTTCAAAAATAATTTGAGATTTATCCACGATAATTCAGCGGTTCATCGATTTTCAAAGGTGCAAAATATAATCAGAGATAAAACAATCCCCGGGTTAGAATGGCCCCCTTATTCTCCAGATTCAAATATCATCGAAAATGTGTGGAGCATTTTATCAAGGAAAGTTTTCAATGATGGAAAACCAAAGAAAGATGCGAATGAGCTGAAACAATCAATTTTGACTGCCTGTAATGAACTTGAAATGGATATAAACTATTAACTCGTTCATTCGATGTTCAAACTCCTCAAATCAGTTATTTTGAATAAAGGAGGATCGATCAACTACTGATAAATTTTAATTATGCCATTGGTTTAAATGTGAGGAATTTAACTTTTTTTTTGAACATCCGGATTATAAAATTTTGACAAATGGGGGAAAATACGTGCTTCCAAGCTTTGTTTTTGCACAAAGAAAGAAATAATTGTTTGACTTAAATTTTTTTTAACTAAATCATATTGCGAAACAAATTTGATTTTCATATCAAAAAAAAGTGTCACTGATATCATAACATTATGTTTTGTAACCTCACACGAATTTCAAAAAACGGTCCATTTTCATTCGTATTTTTTGATCACAAAAAGTCAATATAAAGCTCAAAAATTTTTAAATGAAAGAGCTTGAAAAAACATATTTTGCCCAAAATGATATTTTCCATTAACAGGATAATTGTTCATTTTTAATTGTTTTTGAAAAAAGAAGAGAAAATTATCTCAATCACAATGCATTTTCATGTTTGATAATAACAATAACTGTATGTTATTTGACTCTTTCAAAACTGTTGGTTCATATTTTCAAATTAAAAAAGTGGATCAGTTATTTTTGATGGTCAGTGTTAGAACAATAAACCAGTTAGCGAAATTTCCTTACTGGAAAACAGATTCCAGATCTTGATTCGATGATAATTTCTTTTAGCACTATTTGTTCAATGTCGCCCGTGACAAATTGCGGTCTTCCAACTTTTACAACCAGCCTTTCACTTCTCAAAGATCGTACTGCATTTTTAATCCGTTTGCGTGAAAATTCCGTTGAGTTTATTGCTTCTGTTATCCTGACAACTCCATCAACCACAATGCGCGCCATCAGTCCCAGGCGATTGTCCATTTTTCTGTAATCGAAAGATTTCATCGCTGCACGAAATTACCGCTGACCATCTATTCTATTTCGTTCCAGAGTTATTTTCATTTTTATTATTATGGTTATGTTCTAAAGTCCAAATTTATTAATTTGCTAATTTTTATTTTCAATTTTCATAGAAATAAAATTTCTATTTACATTTTTTATGTATTAAAATGGTTTTACACCACTTGTTACCCACCTATTTATTTATTTTTTTGATGGCAGAGATTAACCTCCCCCCCCCCCCCCCACATTGGAAATAGGCTTCAAATTCAAATGTAATTATCCTTATTTTCACGGTTTGCATAAATACTGTAATGTTTACAAATATATTAAAAGTGGGAATTTTAATTTTCTATTTAAAAATTTAGGCACCGTTAAAAAAAGGTTACTATAAATTACTGAACCTAAATAATTATCTGTGATTCTGAATAGAAATGAAAGGTGATGTCTGAAGCTGAATTCGAGGTGTGTTGAATGAAATGAAATGAATTAGTCAAATTGCCATTTTTTTCATCAAAAAAAATAATGAATGAAGCACGAAAAAAAGGCGCATTTGGTAAATAAACGTTAAGAGGAAGAAATTAAATGAAGCTATATTCTGTTCAATTTAGTGGCTCTGCTGATTGATTTGTAAAAACACATTTGAAGGCTGATGGTCTGATCCAATGCCAAGCGAGTGAAAATGTCATTGAAGATGTTGCAGGAGTTAAAGAAGAAGAAGAACTTGCAAAAGAAGAAAATACATATCTACAGAGAAACATATACAAATTTCAATAACATTTGTGAAATGGATGTGCAGTACTTGTAAGATGTTACTGGTTGCCAAAAATAAAAATAAAATAAATATCTTGTGTAGATACTTGTCATAAAAAACACAAATAAAACAACAACACAGAAGAAGAAGAAGAAAATGCAAAATAAATTGGAGTTGCAAAAAAGAAGACATCAAGGGATTTTTCAAACATATTCACCATTTTACTTTGCTCACAAGCGGCAGTTACTGCAAATGAAACAGTTAACTTCACTCCATTTAAAAGAAGATAAATTTCACAAATATGTATCTATTGAATGCACCATTAGCCAGAATTTATTATTCAATTTATTAATTTCCTCTTGCATATTATCTTCATAGCCAATTGTGTCAGTTATTGATATCATCATTGTGCCTTCCGGAAAACAATTTTACAATATACGCATCATGCCCACGAGCTACAATCTATCTCTGATATTTGATGATATGTATCGCTTCTCCATCGATTTCAGAAGAGATTTTTCTACTATGTTCAAAATTTGGCTCTCCCCATCTTTGATCTTCTTCCCCGCCATTTCTGCCTCATACTCCCCAAACGGGATCTGCAGCGTCAGACACTCCCACAGCATCATCCCAATCGAAAACACCACTGACTCCTTTGTTGCTCCCATCTTCTTGTTCATCAGCAACTCGGGCGCTTTCCACCGCAAACACTCATATCGGTTGTCTTCCTCATTCTCAAACGCCGATGAGGGCAGAGAGTCACTTTCATCATCATCATCATCACTGGCAGATGTCACCACTGTTGATGAAGAGACGGATGAGGAATCGAAATCATCAGAGGAGCAGTCAGAATGCATGGCAATCGCAATCACCATGTGCTCTGAAAACAAAACAATGTGAGGACTGAGGTTGGCAAGAGAAGAAAGCGAAACTTCCATTTCATCAAACGAGTGGAGTGAGAGATTAGCCACCCAGAATAGGATTTGGGCAGCTGTCTGCTCTCTTTCCTGAAGACTCCCAATCGCCATTTCCTTCTTCTCGTTCCTTCCATGAAGCAACATGAACAGCGAATCCCTCAGATCCACAATCAGCTTCTCATGAGGCGATGAACATGCCATTGCATCCACCAGATTCGACATTGACGAAGTGGTTGGGCACAGATCCTCCCCTCGAACAAAAGTGGAATCTGAATCAGTTGTTGAAGTGGTTGAAGTGGATGAAATGGAAGGTGAAGGCGATCTCTTTCTTTTATCTTCCTCTCACTTCTTTTCATCCACTTTCTCCAGCATCCACTCAGGAATCTTGTCTGAATCTCTTCCAAGGATGTATTCAGTTGAGCCACTCTCAGACAGAAGATGCTCCGATGACTCTGAATGTTCCATATTCGTATCATATATTCTCTTTTTCGTCCTCTCTTCATTCTTCTTCTCTGCCTCTCTTTCGGCTCTTCGCCACTGTTCCTCAGGCGACATCTCCATCGTCATCATCTCAATCAGCTTTGGATCCTTTTTGATATTGTCTTCCACAATAACTTCAAGTTCCTCTGTTCTTCTCTTTTGCTTTCTCCATCGAACAATAAATATTACAGAAATTATCAGAACAATCAACAAAATCACAACAAGCACAATCACAATTATTGGCCATAACGATCTTTCTTTCTTTCCTCCTTCAGCAATCTTTTCATCTCCACTTGTTTTGGATTCACTCCTGTTCTTCAGAACGAAAGAATCAGTGGCTGATGGAGAATCAGCACTCCCAAACAGAATATGCACCCTCACTTCTGCTTCACTTGTCACCCCTTCAACTGTCTTGACAGGAACAGAACCATGCACCTCTTCTTCTGATATGAAACCGCTTTCATCAAACGAATATTTCTCAACCACTTCCTCATCCCCAACTGCTGCAACTGTCTTGAACGAGAGGTTGCATGGAAGGAGAACTGATCCTCTGAACACAACATCCACCACCTCCCCTGACTTTTCCGATGACACACTCTCCACCCTCGGGATGAAAAACGAAGATGCTCTTTCTCTGGCAATCCCTTCCAGTGTGCATCCCTCATCCAATATCCACAAAGAGGTATTGTCCTTCACTCCATCCCCTCCCTTCAAGCTCACAACCTTCAATTTTGCTGAGCCTCCACACAGAATGTTTCTTCGTGCCGATCCATAATTCGCTATCGAAGGATTGTTGTTCATGAATTCCCCTTTCTCAATCTCCACACTTCCACCTGACAACGAAAGCCCCCCTTTCATCGAGTTGCTGATTGTTGTGTCTTTCATCCCAACATTGCTGGATTGAACATCCACAACTGACCCATTCCATCTGCACATCTCTTTGAATTCATTTCTGTTCTCGTTTTCATTTTCATCTTCAAGTTCTCCGTCAAATCGACACAGACTCATTGAAACATCTCTTGCATTTCCTATCTTCACGATGCTTCCTTTGTCAGACACTGAATAACAGTTTGAGCAAGAGCAATTTGAAAGAACAATTTGAGCAGAGGATGAAGAAACAGAGAGAATAGAAGCTCCTTCTGAATTCCTTGAACAGTTGTTGAACGAGGAGCTTCCAACAGAAACAGAACCTGAAGTCTTTTCGTTTATTGAAAAGACACAACCCTCAGATAGACTCACCCCATCTGCAGAAATTCCATTGAATACAACTTCTTTGAAGTCAGCAATCTCAAACACATTTGCCGTTGATTCAATGTTTTCCAGCTTCATATTTGTCAATGATATCTCTTTGCCGCTGAACAGGAATGAAGGCTTCTTGAACGAGAGGAGTGACACTGAGCAGTTGTCAATATGAAGAATTCCATTTTTAATGCTCAGTAATGTTGAATTGAGAACAATATTTTGAATTCCTTTTGACTCCACAATTGAAGAAAAATCAACAGATGAAAGAGACAGCTGGCCACTTGCTTCATGGATGATTGAACTTCCAGAATATGAAAATGACTGGCCAAAATCGAATTTCAATTTTTCAATCCGAACAGTCTCTGAGGTTGTGATCAGATTTCCCTCATTGATATTAATTGTTGAGTTCAGATGGACCAGAGTAGCTGAGGAAGATTGCAATGAGCGGATGATCAAATCCATTGCTTCGCATTCCCCAACAATAACTGTCTCCTTCGAGATCAACAGCTGCGAATACGACGAAGGAATGATGTGTTGCACTCCAACATCCAGTGATTGGCAAGGCATGCTGAACTCTCCACATTGCTTGCTATTTTTGTGATTTTCAGAAACGGAAGACACAAATATCGTCTCGCTCAGATATTTCACGACTCTCAGCAGAAGATCTTCTTCTCCTTCAAATGAGTCTGTTGTGCAACCCCATATCGCCAGCTCCTTCACAAACGGTGCTCTGAAATCCAAAAGGAATTGCTCTTCAACAATTTGTGTTTCGATTGAGTGGCATCGAACATACACATCTCTCCCTTTCAATGCTGAGTTGTCTCTGAATGTGATATTCGAAAAAATAAAATTCAGAGGATGTTCTGTAGTCGATGGACATTCGAGAAACAGCCACCCGCCTCTTCCTGTTGTTGAGCAGAAACACCCAGAAATCGTGCAAAATGAGCAATCAAAGTTTCCTTCCTCATTCAACACATAAAACATCCCTCCTCCCTTTCCACACCTTGTTCCACCACACTTCTTCATCGTTGTGTTTCGAATCACCATTTTCAATGGCTCATCGTTCACATTTCGAATGATGGGAATATCATCCGTCGTATTCTGGGTGATTTCTTCGAATACGCTCCATTCAACAACAATGTCTTGTTCAGCTTCATTTTTTTCTCTTCTTGAACTCTTTACTATGCTCAATCCGCTTGCCCAGTCCAGCTCAATATTCTTCATCGTCAGATTTTTAACATTCAATATCGTTGTTGACAACACAGAAATGACATCTTTTGAAAAGCTGAGTGATTGCATTGAAACAATGTCCAACACAACTGTTCCTCCATCTGCCTTGATTATCCCGTAATTCATTATTTCTTCTCTGCTTTCTTCATTTTTTGAGAATAAACAGTCTTTCAGAGTCAGCAGTCCTTCACTTGATCCAACATGGATCAGAACATTCACTCCACTTGTGAATGAAGATGGAACAACAAAGTTTATCAGTTCGAGATTTGTGATGCCTTGAGTCTTCATTGCTGTTTCCTCTGCTCCTTCAATTGAAGAGTGACATTCCAACGAGCACATGCTGCTCTCATCCGATTTCACTGATATTCCACTCACATCAACACTTTTTTGGAGAATTCCTTTTCCAATGATGTTGACATGCCTTTCATTTCCTTCAGGCAATCGATCCAGAGAATAATCGATTGATTGGCAAGGATAATCAGAAAGCCCACAAACACACACATCGCAACCTTCACCTCCAATGAATATTTCCGAACTAAATGTTCTCCAAAAATACGCCAATGGAATAGCATTCGTTGTGTCATTCCCATCAAAGCCTCTCATTGAATCCAATGAAATATCTGCCAGATGTTTGGATACAAATGGAAGAGAGGCATTTGTGATGCTCTTTGTCAAGTTGGATGATTCAATAAAGAGGTCATTTCCATATCTCGCAACATTCGGATTGTCTGAATCAAAAACAGGGGATGAGATCACAAACGAAGAATCATCATCAATCAGCTTCAGTGCCATCCCTCCGCCAAACCCAATCTTCCGTTCTTCAGCAGGAGCTGTGCATCCTGTGAATGTGCATGAAATAATATTTATATGAATGCTCCCTTTCAGCTGAGCATCAATAGCCCCTCCTCTGCTTCCTTCAGCCAGCACAGAGCATTCATCAAAAATACATTCTTCAACATTTATTTGTGCATTTGCATTATCATCATGGCTGTTGTCAAAGCTCACACAGCCTCCACTTCCAGCTGTTCTTTCGATTTCTTTGAAATTGCAATTCGTCATGTTCAACCACAGAGTGCTCATCAACTCGATATTTGTTCCACATCCAGACAATGAGATCAGAGGATTTCCACTCAAAGTGATTGATAAAGCTGTGAATTTGTCGATTGTCAAAATTCCTGATTCAACAGACAAGAACAGATATGTCAATTCAGATGATGGATTTTGAAGGGAAAGAGAGCAATGAGACAGAGTCATTGATGATGATGATGAAATAAAAGTGGAGTGTGAAGAGAAAGAAGGAAGAAGAGAAAAGATGAGTTTTGATAATTCTGTTTCGACACTTGCTGTTATCATCGCTGAGTTTGATGTCTCGCTTGCATCAAAGACTGTCCAGCCACTTTTATCATCCTTTCCTCGTATTTCATGTTTCTGTCTCGCAAAGGCCAATTCATCGCTCATCGCAATTATTCCATTCACTTTCACTTTCTTTGTGCCTGTTTGACGTGTGAGTGAGTGCTTCATTGTCAAGCAAGGGAATTGAATGATTCCACAATGAGAATGATCATATGCCTCAATGTTGCTCGCATACACTTCTTCTGGGGTGGGAAGAAGATAGATGCACAGAGGAATGGCCACACTGTTGTTTCCATTGTCATATCCTCTCACCTTCTCAACAGAATCCAAGGTGGCTGTCACACAAGTGATTTTTTGTGACTTTGTAGTTACTTCCAGATTAGGTGAAATGACGAAGATATCTTTTCCCCACTTGGCTGTGTTTGTGCCAAAGGAAGAAGAAATCAGGAAATCGGGATTGTCGTTCATCAATCGAAGAAGAATTCCTCCCCCAAGACCATTGGATGTTGAGCAATAGCATCCATCCAAAGATCCGCCTTTCACTTTCACTTCATTTTCATTCCCAACACAAAGCATCATCAATCCTCCATCAGTTGATGTTGTGCTTCCACATTCTGAAAATGAACAAGAGTCCAGATCGATGTTTGCTTTATCATTGGAAAATGACATCACAGCTGCTCCACTGTTTGTTCTCCCAATCCCATCAAAGGTGCATTCAGAAAGTGTCAATGAAATCTTATTTACTGATGAAAGTGAAAACAACGAGACGGTGGAGATAGTCTTTGCCCAGTTCACATTTTCCATCTGCAGCATACCATTCTGAACATTTATCAGTTCTGTGGTGAATGCTGTTTGTGCGGAGTGTCCGCTTCCAGCAGATATGTTTAGCGCACTTATCCTCAGCTCTCCTGCTCCAGTTATCTCAAACAGCCTTGAACCACGATTATTCGGATGAACAGAGTCATGCACAAGAATAAGGTTGCTTAAAGACAATTTTCCAAATAAGACAGAAAATAGAGACAAGCCAGCAAATTCCAATTTTGTTTCCACTGTAGTGCTCAAATCACTTTGTCCATAAATCGTGAAAGCACTGCCACCACAATGCACACATTCTGTCTCTCTAACAATTCCTGAAAATATCTCGACATCTGTTACAAAACCTGGAATCAGCTGAGTTAGGCAACGGCTGATGGTGTTGCATGGATAACTTTCGTTGATTCCACACGCACACGTGTCTTTAGCGTTTGGTTGCGTTTCAGTCGATGACACAAATCTGATTCTTCCAAAATCGTTTCGAAGCCATTCACTTTTGTCCACAATTTTTGAATAATCCAAGCTGACTCTGTTTTCAGTTTCCCTGGTCGAGAAACAGGTTGAATCAATATTACTTGTTGCAGATTCCTCTAGAACAATATCATGTCCACCCAGATTGCACCAATTTTCATGAAAGAAACAGTAATAAAACAATGTTCCACTATTATTTGAATTTATTTGTTGTGAAACAGCTCCTCCTCCACTCATTGAGTAGCAATAACAGAACAGGCAATTAGATATTACCACTTGGTCAGTGCAATCCCAATGGAGAATTGAGCCACCAGCACCATTAGATGATCCATTACATCGACAATCATCAAAAAATGAATTGGTAATACATTCTTTCTGTCTTTTCGTCATTGTTGGACGAAGGTCAATTGCTCCACCTTCATCTCCAGCCGAACAGCTATGAAATCCACAGCTGTAAATAAGAGACTGTTCATAAACATTTTGGATCATAATTCCGCCACCTCCATAGCTTGATTTTGAAGAAGCAGAGCATTTATAAAAGCTTGAATGAAGAACGATACACTCAGATATTTTGAAGGCATATATTCCACCGCCTCTCGTTGAAGAAGCATTGCATCTCGCGAAAGAACAATTCTCAACTGTGAGAATGGCACTTGCATTGTCATGCACATAAAGAGCGCCTCCTTGGGGTGCCGTGCAGTCAACCCATTCGCACAATGAAAACGATTGGCCTTCCGTTGTGTCCATTCGTTGTTTTCTTTCAAGATCATTCATTTCTCTCTTCCCAAAGTTTATTGTTGTGTTTTTGCAGATAAACTCTTGTGAAGAATAGGATCCACTCGAGATCCCTCCTTCAAAGGCATTCACACACGAATAAATGAGTGTGTTCTCCATTGAGCTCAAGCAGCATGAATGCTCCGCAAAATGATCGCTATTCATGTTATATTTCACAGACATGTTCCTGAAGGCACAATTATCAACCTGTTCACTTTGACTCTTTCCGGACAATAGGAAATAGGCTGACGATGAGACAACCAGATCCGAAAACATGGAATTTCTCAAAATGACGGAATTCTTGTGATCAGATGAAATCATGAGACTTCCAGAGTGAATATTCATTTGAGGAATCACACTCAAGTTTGCCATGTTGATTGATCCGCTTTGAAGATGAAAAGGAGAATCTGACTTTTGGTGGAAAATGCAGGAATCCATCATGAGAGTTGAGTATTCTGTTATAAGCACACATGGCGAGGATGAATGTTCAAGTGCCACATTTTTCAGTCCAAAAGTTGAATTGTAGAATTCCAAAAATGTATAAATCAAAGGAGATGTGCCTGTCTGCAATCCTTTTGTTTCGGTTAACTGGCTGAACATTATTACGTTATTTTCTGATGCTATTGCATTGTAATTAGCATCTTCTGGCTCATAACAATTCGAAGAAAAACGACAATTTTGAAAATAAATATTTGATATTTTATCCTGGTTCGTAAACGCATGATTCTGTGTGATAATATATCCTTCATTAACTTTTACAAGAAGAAAGCATGCTAAAGGAAACAAACACGTGCTCATCATGGACAAATTAACAATTTTATTTTTAAAATACTTAAATTACGTTTTTGATCAATAAATATTTCTTTTTCATTTGTTTGTTATGAAAACATAAAAAACAACATTGAAAATAATTTGAAGATTGAAATTTGCTTTTGATTTATAACTATTCCATAAATATGAAAATCACTTTTTGTTGAATTAATGTATCCACAATAATTTGACAAACAGAAAAAATTTCAACCTGGTTAATTCAAAAAGAAAAGAAAAGTAAAGAAAAGAAAAAACTTTTCCATTTTCCTCTTTTCTTTTCAAAAAAATAACCTTTTTAATGATTTATTTGCTCACAAGTTTAATGAGAGTTAAACAAACATTTGCTTATTCATTTCTTGTATCTCACAGACTCTCCTCTCTTCTCTTTCGAGAAGTCTTTTGTAACTTTAGCATCTTTCCTGATATTTCCACATCCCGTCTGATTTCATCAAGCAAAAGAAGAGCAATAAAACACCTTGCGAATAAATGGACGATTTGTGAGATCAAAATGAATGGAAAGAAAATTGATGCTCTCCAATGGAAACTGAAAGTGAATGTTGAGATTGAAGAAAATTAAAAATGATGAAGAAGAAATGGGAGGAGATAAAGATGATGAAAAAAATGAATGTGAAAAATAAGAAGAGGAAGAGGAAGAAGAAGAATTTCATGAAGAAGAAGGCGTTGAAGAAAACATAGAAGAAGCAGAAAAATTACATCGCCGAAGAAAGGAGAAATTTTTTGATTTTCTCTTTTGTTGGAAGTGAATGTTTCGAAAGTTGAGAACAAAAACGAATCAGAAACATGATAAATCGGCACATTTGGTGAGAAAATAGAAGAAGACGATGTTTCCATCGACTCAAAAATATACAAAAGACGTTGCAGCCTTTCTCACCTTCCCCATCATCTCCATCTGATTCTCTGTTTGCTTCTTGCTGTTGCATAAATTTCTTTAAGCTTTCATCTTTTATCAATCAGTATGGCCTGCTTCTTTTCCTTCTTCGTCTTCTTCGTCTTCTTCTGTTATCCCATATGATTCAACAGCCTCTGGAAAGAATTTCTTTAGCAGACAAACAGACTATCTCTTTTCATTTTCGTATTTTTCCTGAGAAAGCTCAACCAAACTTGCCACTCCTCCATTTTCTGATAAGCGTTCATTGAAATTGTTTGTTCGCTTTCTGGAAACGTCAAACTATTCCAATCCTTCTCTTTCTTCTCTTCTTCTTCTTCTGACTCTTTTTCTAATCCATAAAAATCCTCTCACTTCAACATATAATTTGATTAATTCATTTCAAAAAAAAATCAAAAAAAAAAAAAAATAACAGCAAACCTTCTAATCATTTTCATAGGCAATTTTCCGTTTTATATTGAATTGGCAACTGTTTTTACCAATTCAATTTCATTATACCATCCTTTTTCAAGTGTTTCATCATCTGATTCCCCAATCATCCTTTCCATCAGTTGTTTTTCCATCAAATGTAGCGATTTCTTGCTCTTCTGAAAAATGTGAAATTCATGTTTTCTGCCCAGATTCCATCTTTCTCATTGAAAAATATCATTGTTTTTCGTCTGAAAATATCATCTCCAATTCCCTTCCCAATCCCTTCATCCTGGGCACTTTCAATATGAATTCGCTCTCCCAACTCGGTGGTCACCCTGTACAACGAGATATAAACATTTCATTCATTTTCATTCTTTTCCATCTCCTGCCCTGAAAACAACGCAAAAACAATTAATAAGCAAATATTCATATATAGAAAAATAAATAAAGGCCAAACTGCCCTTCACACGTTTTTTTGCTTAACAGCTTCATTTCTACAGCCATCATCATTCAAAAATTCAATCTCTTCATTTCAGTCTCAGAATGGTTGAGTACAGCATGGAATGCAGCTCCACAAAATACATCGTGTATCTCACTGAAGGGTCTTCTCAGCCCGTACACATTGTGGTGGATGTCCAGAGGTGTTTTTTCTGTTTTTGTCATGATCATCTCCTTTAATAATATTCTCAACAATCCAAAGCAATGTTTGATGTTTATCTCATCAACACATGGTACAGGAGATATATAGGGCAGAGAAGAGATGGAAGAGGATCGTTTGTGGCAAGTGGTGGGAGTTGAGTATATTTTTGAATGTTTATATTTCGAAAGGGGTTTTTGAATGAAAGAAAATTTGGAGACAAAGAGATGGGGAAGAGTGGGTGGAGATTTTGAGAAGATATTGCAGTAAACATATAGAGAAGTTGCTGGGGATGATGAAGAAGGTGTTTATTGTTGATTGGAGAAATGGAATTTGAAAAGAAAGAAAAGAGGGCAAAAGCAGATGAGAGGAGGAAAATTGTGAAATATTCGAATGGAAGAGGGATAACTTTCATGAGAGGAAAAGAATGTTTTATGGAAGAGAATGAAAAGATGAAGAAAAGGAGGGGATTGATATTTTCTGAGAAGTTCATGAGCTGAATGGAAGAGAGGAATGGAAAGGAATGGAAATCGAGAAAAATTCTCATTTTCTATTTTTCAGGGGAAAGGAGAGGAAATCGCAAAAAGAAATTCAATTGACTTTGAAAAATCCAACTTGATTGATTTTCACAATCTGTTCGTCACAAATTTTGTGATTGAATTTTTTCTAACCAATCTGAAGTTTATACAGCAAGTGAGCCCTTTTGGCCAATCAACAACTTCATACATATTATTCTCAACATCATTAATATCTTTCGTCTGATTTCATTTCTCAATCATCTCATTAATTCACTTTCTTAACCTTCTTTTCCTTCTTCGTTTTTTTTCTCTAAATTCTTCTGATTCGACTTTGTTGTTTCCTATCATTTCCTGTTGGATAAGAACATTGACCTTCTGATTCATTTATTTCATTCAATTTGACAGAGCAGCAGTACGAGCCAAAGATAATGTGAATCGGTTTCTATTCTCTCAACAGCATCATTATCACTGTCAATGCCTTCTGTGGGATTGTTGAATGTGCATTTGAACTGTTTTCATCTTCCCTAGAGGCGCATTCCGCTCTGCTCCAGTACTTCGTACGGCTTCCGCGCTCCGGTTGTGCTGAACGGGGTGAATGGGCATCGCACGAGAAATGCAAGCGGAAGGGGGAAGGAGCTGCCAGATACGTCGCACTCATGCTCTTTCTTCGTGAAACTAGCAAGGAACGAAGAGAGGACAGCGTATTCAAATGGAAAAGGCAAAGAAGGCGGATATCAGAAGCAAATTCAGCGCAGAGCAGAGGAAAGAGATACAGCAGGAGGAGCCAAAGACGAAGACAAAGACGAAGGAGAAAGACGAGTTTTGCCCATAACAAGTTGACGCTTTCGACACAAGGCTTGCACAGGCTCAACGGAAAGAAGGTGGAGAGAAGAGTGAAGGTGATGATGACTACCATGAACAGCAGCAGACATTTTTCTCGTTCGACAGCACACTTTCATCTTCCCAGTTGCACACTCAAAATACCACAGCCTTCTCCACATTTGCTACTCCTCTTTTTTCTCCCTTGCCACACACGCAATTGTCTACCCCTTCTGTTCTTGTTGGCACTCCTCCAAAGCCACTCACTCCTTCATCTCCAGCCACAGACTTCTCTTCGCTCACACAAAAGTTTCTCTCCATATTCAGCCCAAGCTCTTCTTCTTTATCGTGCATGCCTTCATCATCTTCTTCTTCCTCTCCTTCGTATATTTCTTCCTTCTCGCTGCTTCCGCTTGTGACTGTGCCGATCCCTCGTGCGATTCTCTGGAAGAGCAGATTGGGCAATGCAGGCGTGTTTGAAAGCAGCAGCGTGTTAGCCACAAGGGATGTGTTTGAGCAACAGAGGATGATGATGAACGAAGCAGCTTATGTGGCTAGAAAGTGGATTTTGATGGGTGGTGAGAAGGAGAGGAAGGAAGAGAAGAAGGAGGAGAAGAGGCGTGCAAATGAGTTTGAAAGTGATAAAGATGAAAAAGGATCGTTGTGTCTTGCAGATGAATGCATCAATAATGAGAAAGAAGAAAAAGAAGAAGAGGAGGAAGAAGAGGAAGAAGAAGATGGATTTGACAAAGACATTAGAAAGGCTCAGAAAGAAAGAGGAGCGAAAGAAAAGAAGAAAAAAACAAAAGAGAAAAATTACCCTGTGAAGATTTTGACCAATGTTTGCTTATTTTTTCTGCCTGAAATCAAAAATCGAAGAAGGATTCAGCAGCAAATTATTGAAGCACCATTTACTTTCTCAACATTTGCATCTGCAAGCACATCAACTTCATTCACTTCTTCTTCGTTTCACACTTCATTATCATCTTCATTCTCTTCCTCCTCCTCCTCCTCCTCCTCCTCTTCATTGTCTCCTTCTTTGCCTTATTCATTTTCTTCATTTTCTTCTTTGCCTTCTTTGTCTTCGCCTTCATTAAAGCAAGCAATGTTTTCATCTTTTGCATCAGACTTTATCTCCTGCTCCAAATTTTTCAAAATTTCTTTTCTATATCTTCTTCTTCTTCTTCGACACCTTCGTCGATGAGAAACAAATATATAACAGTTTTCTAATTGGGCAATTTTCCTCAAATTCTTCTCGAATCCCTGTATCCAATTTTCTTCCAGAAAAACAAAAGAAATACTTTTGTTATTGAAGAATATAAGATGAAAGAAAATGAGAATGGAAGCGATTCTATTCTTTGTTAAGAAAAGTCGATAAGCAGGAGCGAAGTGGAAAAGGAAATCGAATCTGTATTTTGCGTTAAGAGGTTGAAAAAGGCACATACGAAATCGAATGAATATAAAAGCAATTCTTAAACAGAAAGTATGATCGAAGTGATGAGTTTCTTCAGATTTTGCAATGCTGCATGCCTTCAACATGTCGCAGAAGATGAAACGATGAAGGGAACTTATTCATTTGAAAAAGCATATTTAATGGAAAATTCTATGAAACAAGAAAATAAATGCCCGACAAGCAATGTTGATTTCATCAAATGCACAAAAGATGGTTTTATCTTTTTTATGTGTTTCATATCTTCAATTTTCTTCGACTCTGCCGTTAGCTCACTAATTTTCTAGAAAATCGATTCATGCAATAATATCAGCTTTGTGATTAGCATCTTTTTTTGAAGCCCTGCCGTATTGTGTGCGCTCTTGTGGAAAGTCTTTGCGAACTCGCGTTATATTTCTTTGATGTCAAGCTTTCCATCATCATACTTATAACCAGCAATATTCCCTTCAAGAAATATGAACTAATCGACATTCCAGTTGCTAAAATGCATCTGTTCTGTCATATCCAACAACTGAGTCGTCTTTCTGAGTGATGTTTCCCATGAAGGTGAACAAGGGCTCTTTCACAGAAGCGACAAGGGATTCACACACAAAATGCGCATCCATTCTTCATGCTCCATAGCACACTTTTTGGATAACAAAGAAGCCGATGAACTTGGTGAGAAAAAAAACACGTGTTTCTATGGGAGATATGCAAGTGTTGTCAGAGTAATTGATGAACATCGCAATAAGAATGGAGCACAAAGTACTGAAAATGAAAGAGAATAATATCAGCGGTATTTTCTAAAGGAATATTTGGATAAATCGATTCGAAACAGAAGGAAGAGGAGCTGTTAATTGAAAATAAAGTGGGAAGAGCATTTGATTCGAAAAATTAAAAAAGAAATGAAGAGGTTGAATCAGTCGTTCCGATTGATTGTTGATTCCTTTTCAACACAATCTCCATTTGATGAGTCCGTTGAACTGCACGGCTGGAACTGAAACTTGGTGATGAATTTTTAGCTGGATTAACAAAAAAGGCAAGATGCTACTTTAAGGGTACCAGATTTTTTCGTTAAATCCATGAATAAATAGCTAAAAAATTCAATGCCAAGATATAATAAATACATTAGGTAAATAATTACCAATTGATCAAAACAAAAAATGATTGAATGGTTTTTTATTCAAATCTTTAGTTTTACGAGACTTTTTTCAAACTTCATAAAAATACTTTAATTGAGTTATTATCAACCCAAACAATTGCAAATAGCAATAATATTCAAATTTAAAAACCTGAAAATGTCTTTTTATTGTTATTTAATGAATTTATCAAAAATAATTATTTAATATTTCAATTAGGGGTCAGTTGTTTTTGAGAACGAAAACCCTAAAAATGTTAAATGATTAATAAATCATATTGTCAACACCAAAGAGTGTTGATGAATGTTCACTCGAAAACATTAAGCCTTTTCATGAAGCTTATTTTAAAATTTTTTAGGTTCCCTTAAAGTAGCCTTTTGCCACAAAAAACTCATTGGATTTTCTTTAAAATAATCAAATTTAATGTATTCGTGCAATTATGAATGTTCTTTTTCAAATTTTTACTTCATTGAGTTTTGTTTAACTTGTTAAGAAATAGTTATTTTCCTATGAAAGTTTGATTATTCTTTCTTTTTCAAAATATTTTTTTTAACTTGATCAAAAATTCTTTTTCTTTCAAAACACAAATGCATGCTTTTTATTTTTTAATAAAACAATAAAAGAAATATATATCACAGAAATAAAAGCTTTATGCTTATGAAAAATAAATTTATCTTTTTGATCAATTAACACCACAATAGAATTTATTTCATTCTTTTTTTGATCTTTTTTTATGATATAAAAAAAAATCACCCATATTATGCTTCTCTCGAACAATTCTATTCGGCCTAAATATAATAAACATCGTTCATAATATATATTAAATCAAAAAAACGCAGCTTCCATAATAAAAACATTTCAATTTCGAATGAAATTTTATGAAACAATTATTTCTTTATATTCAGATGATAGTTTTCAAAAAGCAGTGAAAAAGAAATGTAATTTATTCTCAAACAAATTAAAAACTTCAATAATAGATAATTGAGCTTGTTAACCTTTATAATTCCAAATAATTCAAATTAAAGAAATAACTCAAAAATATAATGTTATAATGGAATTTTCAGAATTTTCTCAAAGAAACTTGGTTTTCAAAAATTCAATCAAGATTCTTTTTAAATTCATTTATAAACATGAATTTTTACCTTTTTCATTTCATACCACAATTACTTAAAAAAGATCTTATTTCGAACAAAGTTACAATATAAAAAATAATGACCCATTTTGTTTTATTCATAATTATCTTAAACTTTTTTCTAGAAAATATTTTTTCCTCTATTATTATGCATATTTATCTCACCATTTCAATGATAAAAAGTTAAAAAAGTTTGGCACGAATCGAAAATTTTTAAATAAATGTAATATTTTCACCACATATGTGTGATTATTTATGAAATCAAAAATTTTCGAATGAATTTTTCAATTTGAAAATTTTAATTAGAATCATAGTAATTGAATATAGAAAAGTGAAAACTTAAATAAAAATCATCAGAGTCCATCTTTTTCATCGAAAATTGGTTTTTTATTTAATAGAAATATATCTCATATTTAAACAATTTCCAATTATTCATAACAAATAATTTTTCTTATCTTTAACACCCCGATAAAAGATATAGTCCTCAAAATAATACTCAATTCATAAATTAACAAGATAAAAAAACCCAAACTTATAAAAATTAGTCATAATATTTATATGAGATTAAAATTTTGTTTTTCCTCGTATTTCAAATATCCGGACATTTTCAAAAAACCGAACATCAGATTTGCTTATGGGCATTCTGATTTGAAAATAACAATTCCAACTTTGTGTGATACTTTGGCTCGATATATATTAAATAATGCAATTATTTTAACAAAGCATCATTTAATAATCAAGAAAAAAAATATTAAAAGAAACATGTTATTCTATATTTTCAAAAATTCACTAAGTTATTTTTATATATGAAATAAAACAAAAGCAAATAATAAATATTAGAGTAATATATAAAGTTAATCGATTGGAAAATGGTGCAAATGGATCGGAAGATAAATAAATTTTTCCACTAAAAAATTCTTTTGTTTTATCCATTAAGAATGGAGAAACAATAACCTTGTCTGGCTTCGTTAATGGAAGGGAATTGCACACGAGTTTTTTTGTTAAGTGTACACATTCCTGAATCCCTGCAAGAAGCAATGACTGTTGCGGTGGACAAATCATGATGCAGTGCGATCTGAAGCCTCCCAATAAAATGTGTTCTTCTTCCTTCTGCTGAGTCATTGAAAACATCAGTGTCACTTTCTCCAAGCTTGCTTTTCAAGTTGGATTTAGCATATTTGTCTAACGATAGAATGAGATGAGATGAATGCAAAGGAGGAAGTGTTGTATTAATTTTATACTTTGATGCCAAGCTAATTATGTTTGAAGTTACATGAGAATGAAGGGAGTCCATGTAAATAAACGCATTTGCAAAATTTTCTGCAATTGAGCTTCTTCAATATTCGATAGCTGGAATGACAGAATTAAGAAAAATGAATTCAATTCTTTCTTTAGTCATTGGAACAGTTTCTGTAGGAATAATTAACAATTCTCGACTGTTTGCCATTTTGTATTCCTTTGGAACATCTTTGCCGGAAAATATCATACATGCCCTTTGGTGAGTTCCGTCAGCAGCAATAACTATCAACAACGATGTATTTTGGTAGTGCGATTGCTGCCTTTGCATTTGTGCAGGAGCATCAGTTATTGTTATGACTTTAATAATTTTCTCTCCTCGCTAGTAATGCAACATTCATCAAGATTGAACACGAGTTGTGGAAGATAATTATGATCATGATATAGTTTTTCCAATCGATCAAACCATCTTCCAATACACTCTTGAGTGCTGTGAGCAACTCGTGCCGCTGGAATTTGAACAGGTGTTTTAAATAAGAGATCTTCACTTTTTTTGATAACGTTGTGAGCCCAAGAGCGACAAACTGAATGGTCAATAATTTCCTCTTTTGGTTTATTTTGAATTAGGCTTTAAGCCTGAAAGATAATTAAAAAAAAAAAAGCAATTTAAAAAAAGAAAAAACAATTTTGTGACAATAAAAAACCTAAAACAAATAATAACACAAACCAACAATCGAGCCTCCTTAATTGTTTTGTGTTTATTGTCCCTAGCGAAATTTGAAAGTTCTTCTTTGAATATTGCAGTTTTTTCTTTGTTCAAAGCAGGAGGTCTGCCTTTAACTAAGCAATCTCTCCCATCTTTGACAGCTTCGATTGCTCTATTGAGAGCGCTTCTGTTTATTAATGCTGCCGAAACAATGATGCATTTCTTTATTCCATGATCAATATAAATGTGTGCGCATCTTTCGATTTTGTTTTCATAACGACTGTATTCTGCATCTTCAAGCAACTTAATAACTCTCGAAAAATCATCTAAATAATAATAATGAAGTTTCAAAGCAAAACAAAATTCAAACCATCTCGATCTTCTTCCATGCTCATGGAAAACAAAACTTTTGATTGATCAAAAAATTCCGAATAAACCAAAACAAAATCTAAATAAGGAATAGATCATTTTAATCAGTATACCCATTTAAAAAAACAAATAACCGGTTAAATGAAAACCTACCATAGTCGGGGTGTTTTCCCGCTCAGGGGAGTTAACCCGCTCAGATGATCAAAAATCAACCCATTCTATGTTAGTGAAAAAATGTCAAAGATTGAGCTAGAGATCCACAGAATTGCAGCATCCAGCGAAGCAAGGCTACTGGAAACTCCTCACGAGAAAGGTCTTCACTTGCATCTTGTTTGCGGATTCAAAAAGGCAGAAATTGAACAAGCAAATATTATTTCCAAACATTTTCTGAAAAGAGCAGAAAAAGCTCAAAAGGAGAATCGCGTTGTTGGAAAACCCGGGAGACCTTTTCTTTTTTCAAAAACAGACGAACAAAGGTTAACTGTCAGATTGGAAGTCGATGCAGATAAAGGAATTTTCCATTCAATGAGAGATATAGCGGAAATGGTTTGTTAGCATTCGAATTATTGTATTTTTAATTTTTTATTATTTGGAGGCAAATGAAATAAGAAGAGAAAAAAGAACTGAAGAAGAAGAAGTCAAATTTGTAGACAAACACTGGCCAAAGAGATTTATTGAAAGATATCCAAAACTTGCTCTGAAAAAAGCAACAAAGTTGCCAATAGGCCGTGCTGCACATAATTCGAAGCAAACAATAGGTCACTTTTTTGACAAAGTTGCAAAGTTTTTTTCAGAAGTGAAAATTGCACCTCAATTGTTGTTCAATTTGGATGAAACATCAACTGTATTTTCAAAATTTTCAGAAGATGTCGTGGTTCCGTCTTCTTCTTCAGTTCAGCCAATCATTCCAAAGCCTTCGTTGCCAAATTCAACGTGTATAGTTTTTCTCACAAGCGCAGATGGAGTGAGATATTTAACTCCAATTCTTATCCCATATTCGACAATTCCAAAAGAATATGTTGAAGCTACAACAGAAAATGAGGTGTTCATACCATGTTCAACTGGACACATGACAACTGCATGCTTTCTGGATGTATTTCAAAAAGCAATCCTGCCCAGCATAAACAAAAAGCGAATTGCCATAGGACAACAACACAATCACGCGGCTTTGGTGATGGATGGAGGTACAAGGCATTTTTCCACAGAGATCGTTAAATTATGCAAAGATAATATAATCGATCTTATTCAACTCCCCTCGCATACCTCTCACTTGCTACAACCAAACGATCAGTACATTTTTGCCAACATGAAAAAATGTTTCAAAAAGTCAACTGAATGTGTCAAAATTTTTTTGAAAAGTTCCATTTGTTTAATTTTCAAATAAAATAAAATTTTAATATTTTGATCATATTTCCGTTCCCGCTCACCAAATTTCGCTGTCATGAAAACAATATCTTGACATTGTTTTTATTTCCATTTGAGTGAAGTCCCGTGAGTGAGAACTGATATTTAATCGAAAAATGAAATTTTTATTTTATTTTTAAATTTAACAAAAGGAACTTTTCAAAAAAATTCTGACATGTGGGAAAACAAACACGGCTAGCGAAAGAACAAAAGAATTTATTACCGTCTAAAACGAAGCAAATGCAATGTCTTCGTTTCCATCATCAATTAAATCCAGCTGGAGAGTGACAGGCCTTCATCCATTAAATCCAGATGCCGTTCTTGCTCAACTGCCAGAGAAGCCTCCAGAATGGGCAGAAATTGCTTCATCATCAAACAGGGCACCAGAAGGAGCAATGTCTGGGAAAATTTGGCTCAGTTCTGATGATATGTCTGATATTGGAATATGATAGAGTTTTTCAATTTTTTTATCCTGTCTAAATTATTTTTCATCCTTTATTAGATTTTTTCCACAAACATTCTGCTATAATGTTACAACCAACGATTTTTGTTTGTTTTCGAAGAGAAAAATGAAAACTACTGAAGGAAAAATGTTCTGACTTCTGTGATCATCTGAGCAGGTTAACTCCCCTGAGCGGGTTAACTCCCCGACTAATAGAACTTATGCGATTTGAACTGGTCATATATTATTTGCCTTTGCTAAAGCAGATAAGTTTAATATAATGCAAATTAGATCGAGACAAATCGATTTGATTGAGTCAATGCAAATTACTATAATTGTGGGTGCGAATATGATCGATAATAATTGTTATTAATGCGTGTTTTTGTATTTAACTTTTTTGAAACTTCATCATTCATGTCTCAATCTCCATTTTTCGATATTTTGAAGAGCGTGAAGAAAAGAAATGTGATGCCATCTCATGTCGAGATTAAATCTGATGATGATCAGCAATCAATCATCGATAAATTTTGTAAAAAATTTTCTGACCCATCTTTCGGTTTTCACCGACTGACTGGGTTTGTTCGTTATGAATTCGACTTGCTTCTTCGTCTTCTCTCATCATCAGCCCAACCTCATCGTGGAAGGGCAAAATCAATCGAATCTTTGGATGAACAACTTTTTCTTTTGTTTGTTTTTCTTCACCACGGCTCCATTTCTTTAACTCACGTCATATCTCAATCAAAACACGAATCTCAAACATCAACTGTTCGACTTCTTCATTCAACAGCATCAAATTTAAAACCTCAACTTGCAAATCTTTTTCTTTCATTTCGTCCAGATCGATTAGAGCAAATGAAGGAGGTGGGAATTGTGCTTGACTGCACAGTAATACCTACAAACAGGCCTGGAGGGAGGCTGGAGTTTGGAAAAAAATACTACTCAGGGGAGCATCACATCTATTGTGTCAAGGCGGAGGTGGGAGTGAACCCCAAGGTGGGGACAGCAAGTACAATCAGTTCTATCTACTCTGGGTCAACTCACGATTTCACTATTTTCAAAGAACATTACCCCACATTTGTTCAAAAGCTTGGAGGAGCAAAGATTTTGGCCGATTCCGCTTACATAGGAGCGAAACCAGAGCTTGGGGCGATTATTACAAAGCCCGTTGGAACTCCTGAGCTTGCATCTCATCGTGTTATTGTTGAAAGATTCTTTGGAAGGCTCAAAACTCTCTTTTCTGTCTTCCGTCATCCGTGGGTTTTTGAAATGGAGCGTGTTGGGGACTATTTTTCAGTGGCTTGCTGCCTCACAAACTTTCATATCTTGCACAATCCACTCACAAATAAGGATTTTGAAGCAAATTCATTGTTTTTGGAGGAGTTATATTCGAATTACTTGAGAAAAGTTGATGCAAAGAAGGTGGCTAATGCTCGATATTTCGCCAAAATGAAAAATAAACTCAATCCAGAAAATACACTGACACCCACAATAACTACAATTTTGGCAGAAATTGGAGGCTTATCTTTCACTTTTTTACCATTATTTTTTATTTTTTATTACAATTTTTTCATTTTTATAAACATCATTTTACCATATTTTTTAATTTTAGATGCTTCTGATGATGATCAAAGGGCGTACGAAGCAGAAAAAGCTAAAGAAAGAAGAGAAAGAGCGAATAGCGAAGTTTTAGTACAAAGAAGCGAGCAAAGGGAACAGGTTTTGGAAAAAGAAAGAAATGATTTTGATGAAAATCAAAATTGTGATAATTCACAAGCTTGGCACCTTCCGCAGCAATGGAAGTCGATAAGTATTTTTTCTCCATCTTCAACTCAACCTTTTCCTTCATTTTCACAATCACAACCTTCTACTTCCTTTTCATCATCATCTTCATCAACTGCTTCTTCTTCCTCTTCTGTTGGTTCAAAACAAAATAAACCCCCATCTGTTCTTCAATCGTTGCTGAATAAAAAGTGATTATCATTTAATTTTTCTTTAACTTCTTTTAACTTCCATCTCATCTTTTTAATAATCTAAATAAATTAATATTTTCAATTCTAAATTTTTTTTTTTTTGAATAAAAAACAAAAATTGTGTTCATCAATAAAATATCTATATATTTTTTAATTTTCTATACAAAATATAGTAATAAAAATGAAATGAAACAAAAAACCAACAATAACAAAAAAGTTAACGAAATTGTATCGAAAGAGCTTTATGTTTTTCTGAAATACAGATATATATTAAATTTCAACTGTGATCATCTCTTGCTCGTGTTAAAAACGTAAGTTTCAAATTGTTCATTATGATCCGAATCGGAAGAAGAGATGTAGAAAATAAACAATAAACACTTAAAACAATCAAAAAAAGAATTCACAAACTTGTTGTATTTTTAAGATCTGCTGACAAGGAAGAGAGTTTGAAAAAATGAGTCAATATCTTGATCGTAATTGACTCATAATTGTTTTCAAAAAAGATCAAAAAATGATCAATTCAAATCAGTTTTGATTAAGTCAATTCAAATAAGATCGACTAAATGCAAATTGATTGAGTCAAATCAAAATTATGCACTCAATTCGAAAAAGCTCAAATAAGCAAGCATGGCCGAGTTGGTCCAAGGCGGTAGACTCAAGATCTACTACTCGTATGGGTGCGTGGGTTCGAATCCCACTGCTTGCATTTTTGTTTCCATATGAAATAAATATCTTTATTTCTTGAAAACTTGCTAATTTTTGTTTTCTATTTTATTTATCCTTATTGAGCACACATCTTCTTTCACAAAGTTCATCTCTTATTATTATAATGGTTCATAGATCGATTTGAAATTAAGTTAGATATTTTTGGAATTATTTGTAACTTTTGCATTTTAATCAATTTATTTCAACAAAAAAACACGATTTTGTGATTAATCAACTGTTCAAATTGAATTTAGCTTATTTTGTTTTATTTTGGAATATAAATATTTTTTCTTTTTGATTCAAATTTTTTTGTTGCTTTACAAATCTCTCACTAATAGCTTTTTTTTATAGTGCATATTTGGGACGAAATTTTTTGTTTTTAGAATTTTGTTCCATTCTTCTCAAACAAATATTTTTCTCAGTTTTAGAGTTTTTCTGTATTTTTTTGACATGAGAATGAAAGATTTCTCATGATAAGGTTGTGGAAAAAGTTTGGAACAAATCGTTGTTTTTTTCAAAAAAGAAAAAATTTTGCCCCATTTGAGATATTTGGTGTGTTTTCCATTTCCCATAGTCAAATAATTTTTTAGATTCTTATTGGAAGTTTTATTGCCTGCTTGAAAATAACACATGATTCAAATGCAGGTTTCATCTTTTCAATGAAAGGATTATCAATATTTAATTTTTTTGTACATTTTTATTGAAATGTTTATGAAATGGATCCAACTGCTGTTATCTTAATGTTTCATTCGTTGTTTGTGTATTCTTTAGAATAAAGAAAAAGAGAAGTATATTGGTTTGATGAAATTTCTCCATTAAAGAAAAATTATCCATTTTTTGAGAATTGCTGCATGAATTGAATGAAAACGATGAGCTGAAACTTAAACAGAAAATCAAAGTAATGAATAAATTGTTCGAGGAAATGGATTGCAAAGAAATTCATTCTGAAATCACAAGTGCAGTATCTTTTGAAATTTCCAAAATGATTAATGAGCAGAAAATATCCCTTGAAAGCGCAGTCTCCCTGTTGAAACAGATTGGATATCGCAATTTACTAAAAAACATATACATTGAGAAATTTGCCAGCTCTTTGGTAAATCCTGTGCTTACAACGATGATTCTCAATGAAATAAAGAGAAAAGAAGCAAATAATGAAAAACTTCTGGTTGATCTTTGCGAATGTTATCTTGGTCTTCAACATTATTATTTCATAGAAGAAAATGTGCTTTCAACGTGCATTTCGTGTTTGCTGAAAGAAGCTTTGAACAAAGATGAAAGTATGAAGACGCAAAAGGAAGTTGAAATGGCTTTACTATCCTTAAGTGGGATTGATGCATCAACAGTTTGAGTATTTTTTATTTCAATTTAAACATTTTGATTAACTTTTTAAAACCTTTTTATTTGAATAGAAAATAAAAAGAAAACATTATTTTGAAGAGATTACAGAAATAATCGAATATCATCAGGAGCATCACAACCTGACGCATCTTGCGTATCAATCAGCTTGGATGTTTTTGATTGACAGATTGATTTGTGAGAAGGAGTTTGGAGGAACAGTTGTGAATAAGTTGCATTTTGCGAGAGAAGCAGTAAAAGAATTGGATTATTTGAAAGGATGCGTGGATTGGAAAAAGAGAGAAAAAAGTTTTATTAAAGCAAAAGAAATGTGGATTATTCAGAGATGGAATGCTGTACTGCGAAAATGCTTCAACTATTTGCAGTTTTATGACGGAGTCGATGCCACATTTGTTGCATGCATCATCAATGTTTGCGAGGCAGCAAAGAAAAAGTACATAGACATGTTTTATGAATACTTAAGCTTGCTGAAAAGAATGGATAACATCAAATCAATGGACTGCCTGCTGAGAGGCGGGGCTGTTGATTACTTTCTGGTGAATATCTTTCAATCAACATTCGACAGAGAACTGACAAAATTTAGCCTCAATTTCTTTTCAATACTTTCGAAAAGATTGAACAAAAAGAAGAAGAATGAAAATGATCAAAGTCGATTTGGGGAATTTGTCAAAATTGTGAGTTTTGCCTGGAACTTGCTGAGTGGAAATTCAGAAAAAGGAAGCGAAAATGCAAAGCGAGAGTTAGCGATAAAAATGACGATATTCGAAAAATTGGAAGAAGAAGGATTCGAAGATGCAATTCTTAGCTTTAATGGATCATTTCTTGAATTGAAGTTTAATAAAAACATGTTGACAAATCCATCTGAATACATCGTGTATGATTCATTTTTTGTTGCGTTTTTGTGAGAAAGAAACTCAGTTTGCCCTATGTCAACACCATTACAAACACACTTCCTTTTGATTTTGAAAAATAATAAAAAATTTCAACTTCTCATCCAGCAAGGAAATACCTTTTCAAAATTCATTTAATAAAACCTATAATCTTAAAAAAAAACTATGCATGAAGTTTTTTATCATTTCTTTCAATAAAAATTGAAGAAGTTAATTCTTTTGTGAAGCTCTAAGCAATAAGGAGGATTGTTGAAGAACTATTTTTTTATCAAAAAATGATGTTTTTCATAAGACAATTATTTTTTGGATCAGTTGATTTTTTTTATTTTTTCTAAAGACAATGACAACACCTACTCGACCTCATACTGTTCTCTCAACATCTACATCTTATTCAGAGGCTGGGGATTGGATTATAAACAACACTTACAAACTTTTTGTAAGAGAAATGCTTGGATCAGGCTCTTTTGGTGAAATTTACAGAGGTATCAATCTAATTACAAGAGAAGAAGTAGCAGTTAAAATAGAACGTGATACAGCACCCCAACCTCAACTTGCGATGGAAGCAAAATTGTATCAGTTATTGAGAAGTTGCCTTGGATTTCCAAAACTTTATTATTATGGAGAGGAGAATGGATATCGTTGTCTTGTAATGGAATTGCTTGGGCCTAGCATCGAAGAAGTTTATGCGCGATGTGGAAGAATTTTTTGCTTGAAAACTGTGCTGATGTTAGCGGATCAGGCAATAACAAGACTCGAGCAACTTCATTCAAAAGCTTATGTTCATCGTGATATAAAGCCAGATAATTTTGTTCTTGGAAGATATCGAAGAGAAACAATTGTGCATATGATTGATCTCGGATTGGCAAAGCGATATTGTGATCCAAAAACAAATGTCCATCTTCCATATCGAGACAAGAAAGGCATAACAGGAACTGTAAGATACGCAAGCATTAACACGCATCGCGGAATCGAGCAATCTAGAAGGGATGACATGGAATCTTTGGGCTACATGCTGGTATATCTTATGAGAGGTCATCTTCCTTGGCAAGGTGTTCGTGCACAAACAAGGAAATTGAAATACATCAGAATTGGAGATGTTAAAATGCAAACAACAGCAGACGAGCTATGTAAGTATTGTCCGGAAGAATTTTCGGCTTATATCAATTACGTTAAATGTATGAATTTATTTTTTCCTTTCCTTTTTTTATAATGTATTCATTTAAAACATTTTTTGTCTTTCTACAAATTCTTCGATAATGCAATTTTTTATTTCATTCAAAATAAATAATTCAATAAAACAACGAACTTGATATTGTGCCTTTTCATTTAAATTCCATTTTCCAGCATTGTCTTATGAGAGCAAGCCCGACTACCAGTTCTGCCGTGACCTCTTTCTGTCGCTCATGATGAAAGAAGGCTACATCACAGACAGCGTCTTCGAGTGGTCTGGCGGCGGGGTCATCACTCTACCTCACACAGCTGTCCCGCCCGGCTTCTGCAAGCCGTTTAAGCCATCTGCTGCAGAGAAAGAGCGGATGCAGCTGCGGATGGCAGAGCGAGAAAAAGCGAGAGAGAAGCAGCGGGCAGAGAGGGAGCGGGAGAGGCTGCGGATGGAGGCGTATCTGCGTGTGCATCCGAACTCGGAGACAGCGAAGAAGGCGCTGGAGGCGCTGAGGAGGCCTTCATACGATGAGTTTGGGATGCCTCTGGCGATGACGCGGACGCGGTCGGGGCAGATGACAGGGAGCAGAGGAGACAAGATGGAGCGGGGCAGTCGGGGAGAGCGGATAATGCGGAGGAAAGAGAAGGAAAGCGGCGGAGGTGGGAGCAGAGCAAGCGATTTGGATGGAAGGGGCAGAAGGAGGAGAAGCAGGACGCGAATGAGCATGGACGGGGAGTCAGACGGTAGAGGCAGTGCAAAGCGTGAGAGGGAAAGAGAGAGAGAATATGAGGAAGGAATGTATGACGACCGGATGGGGAACATGGGTGCAGTGGGGATGGCAAACGAGGTGGGGAGCATCCATTCTGCAGCTGCTGCACGCTCTGTGCGTTCGCTTGCTGATGAAGAGAACCGCCGGCTGATGGGACTGCCTGTGACTGGAGGAGGGCCTGGTGCGAGGGGAGGGAAGTGCATCATCCAGGACTCGTCTGCACTGGGTAATGCGCTGGTGGATGTGGACAGCGAAGAGATGCTATCGCTGCTGGAGTCAGTTGCAACGGACGCAGCGATTGCGAGTGGGGCGTCGGTGTTTCGGGATCTGTTTGGTGGAGGTATGGACACGACATTGACACACTCTGATGCTGTTACATTTTCCGACCAGAACACCATCCTCACGTCGCTTACAGACGCCACACAGACACACTCTTCTCGCACGCAGGGCTCAACACTGCTGACAGGCTCATCGGCACCAGCTGCCACAATCGTCACGCAGTCTCCGACACCGCGTTCTTTCCTCCGCATCGTTACACCTCATTCTGATCAGTACAGCTCTCCTGCTACTGCGATGCAAGTGGCCTCATCGCCAGGCTCCCTGGCACCAGGCATTAAGACACCCACTCCAAATGCGTATGTGAAGCTGGCACTGCCTCCACTTTCGTCTGCAGTGGGAGTGTCACACTCGTCCGGATCGCAGCAGCATGTCGGTGGAGCTTTGCCTGGTGGCATTCTTCCACTTTCGACGTCATCCGGTGTGAGCGACAGGGTGGTGGAGGAGATTGTGGCAGCAGGCGGCATCAGCAGCGGAGACTCGCACGGGACAAGCGATCTGATGGGCATTGGGGGGGACTCGCACGATGGAGCAGGGGACTCGACGATGTCTGGCACGACGATCGATCAGATCACAGGGACAGCTGCAATCACTGGGCCGAGGGCAGCGAACGGGATGGGCATGCTGGCAGCAGTCGACTCGACGGCGATGATATCAGGTGCGTTGGCGTCGGTGGATGGGGAGAGGGAGAGGGAGCAATCAGACAGGATGGAGAGGGAGCTGGTGGAGACAGCGAAACTGCTGGTGATTGGAGACAAGGCAAGTGCGAAAGAGAAGGGAATCATTTCATCTTCAGGAGGATTGTATTACCAGTGAAGGCTTTTCTACTGTGGGTTAAGTTATCTTATCAGCAATAGACATTATTTATTCCCAAATATGTTTTCGCATGGCAAGCAAATAGCATCTTACAAAGCTGAGTTTAGCTGCAGCCTTCATCGCATTTCAGCCAAAGAGATCAAAACACCTTTGTTGCATTCTCTCAACCATATCTACTTATCACCTGTGGTAATGCTAATAATCTCTTATTTAAAATTCACTTTTCTTTCGTTTGAGAATCCGAATATTCACCTTTATTTCTTGCACACGTCTTTCAACTTTGTTCTATTTTTTTGTTATGTAATAATGTGTATTTTCGTTTTATGTTGATGTTCATTTTCTTTTATGCAATATTTTTGTTGGAGCATGCTTCTTTTTTGCGTTAATTTTTTTCAGCTTTTTAGCTGAGAATTGTGAATTTTCATTTATTTATAACGCTTTTTGTTCTGCAAAAATGCATTTGCATTTTCATTATCTGAAAGTCTTAGCAATAATATAATGTTCAAAATTTAAACTCAACCCCAAACAAAAAAGAATGAAAGAAAAACAAGTAATAATGCATATAACAAGTGCAAATACTTTATAAAAAAATGAACTTGAAATTTTTAACACAACAAAATTTAGAATTGAATTAAAAATACTCAAAGTCGATAAACGAACGTTCGAAAAACAGCTTTCAATGAAATTACGAAGATATTCACGGCAGTTTATCGACAGATTTCATCCTTGTGGACTCTCTTTTTTTGATGATTCATACTTTGCTTCAGCAAGAATAATAAGCTGATTAAGCAAATACCATTGATTTCTGCATTTCTGATGTTCAGGAGTAACTTGAATGGGGGTTTTGATTCGAGTGAACCATTTGTTTCGCATCATTTGTGGCGAATGCTTAATAGATGTCGTTGCAGCTCGAACTTCTGCAGCTGGGGCACTTTTATTTTGCATAAAAGAAGATATGGGTATCATCAACTGTTTTATTTTTCTTTTATTTTTTTCAGAAATAGTTGAGGAATATTTCGCAATTTCATCCATATAGCCCATGAGCGAAATTGATTCTACTGTCCTAGGAGAAGTGTCTTCTGGCCTTCGTGTGGTGGATGGTTTTTTTTATTATGTTAAACCAAATCTCGATGTTGATGGAGACGGAAACATATCACGAAACGACATTCATACATTTTCTTCATATCATTTTCCAAAATGGAAAGGGGAAATGATTGATGAAGTATTTTTTTCATTTTTTTAATTCTCGATAAAATATTCTTTTTTAGATGTTTAACGAAATAGACATAAATCAGGATGACGTACTTGATGAATTTGAATGTCTTCAAGGAACCTATATTGTTCCCTTCAAGGTGCATCGAAATCAGTTTATTGAGTTACTCAAAAAAGCTGCTCCTCCAACAATTTCTTTATTTAAATATGCTGAAAGTGGAAAGAGATTGGCATCAAGCTTACGAACTTCAGTCAGTAGTAAAGCAAGTGCCGCACAAGGAACTGGACTCAGAGATTCTTATGAACGTACTTTTAATGCAAAGCATTCGTCTCCCGATCAAATGGGAAATCATTCCATCAGACATATTGGCTTTGCTCAAAAACGTCTTTTTGATTCAGTTATCAAGGAATCGCCATCTAGAGATAAATCTAAGGAAGGCAACAATCATAAAATTGTTCCAGGCGAAGGTGTTGCTGCGATGAGATCTTCAACGCCTTTGTTTGGGATGCGCGATCAAATGGACGGTAATGCTGCTTCTCCCCGACTTCCATCCGCAGCACATTCGAGAAGCTACTCCCCAACAATACTTTCATTCGACGATGAAAGCACATTTGGAACCACAAAGCGAAGCTTGACAAACAAAAAATCCCCTTCTCATCTATCAGGGACGAGCCCTCAATCGACATTTGGAAAATACCAATATTCCGTTCCTTCAGCCGCAACAACCGCAAATTCCGCTACTCGCCCCGCCGGTACTCAACGCTCTTCGAAGCTGCGTGTGTCCTCCTTCAGCTTCTCTCCTGTGCCATCCTCTGCCACAGCCCTTCCTTCTGCACGCATCTCCTCTGCCCCTTCCATCCAGACACGGGCAACCCCCTTTTCGCCTGCCCCGCCGCTCGTTCTGCGCGACAATGCTGCCTCTGTCGAAGCTGCCACGAGCATCCTCCACAACGGCGAACCTTTCCGCACACGCTTCAAGCCGTCGACTGTCTACGACATCAAAAAGGCTGCTCTGAAGGACGCTGACCACACACCCGCTGAGCCCTTCCAGTTTCGCCCAGACCTCGACGCCTTCTTCCCCACCGACGAGGACATTCGAAGAGGAAAGCAGTCTGCGCGCCAGTCGCCTCTGATCGCGCCTTCCTCGTCGTTCTCTTCTCCTCACTCGCCTCTCTATCCGCTGACAGCCTCTCCGCCTGACCCTTCTCCACTCACATCGACATTTGGTGGGACAAGACCTGCATTCACCACGCGGCTGCATCAGAACAGCGGGTACTTCTCTGTGCCTGCGTCGGATGAGGATGTGCTGGCGGAGAGGAAGAGGGAGGAGGAGAGGAAGGAAGAGGAGAGGAGGAGGAGGAGGGAGAGGTGGATGAAGGAGAGAGAGGTGAGAAGGAAGGAGAGAGTGAACGAGGGATTTGACTTTGATTTTGGAGAGGAAGAAGATGAAAGTGAAGGAGAAAGAGTAGGAAACATCAGCATGAAAGAAAGTGATAATCTTGGCAGCACATTTAAAAGCAATTCACAAATGAGAGGCGAAAAAGGAGAAGGAGAAGGAGAAGAAGATTTCAATAAAACAGTTCTTCCTCCTCCTTCGTATCCTTCTCAAACATTCGGAAAGACTGCAATTTCCAGTTATATTGGTGTGTCTGCTGCGAAAGAGCGCTCTTATCTGCCTCGCAATGACGAGAAATCTGTCTTTTCTTCTTCTTCTTCTGCCTCTTCTGACATTCTCACCTCAAACACTTCACATATCAAGCCCTCTCCTTCCTCCTCCTTCTCCTACACAACCACCCATCACCCCTCTGCTCCAGGCAACACAACCAGCTTCGGCTCATTCCTTTCCCGCACACACTCCGATCAGCATTCCTTTGAAGAGCCTTCGCCGACGTCGCCGAATGCCATTGAAAGATATCTCGATGGCTGGCAGCCACGAACCACGCCAGTAGCAGCAGACTATGTCTATGCAGGTGTGAATGTGCCAGCGCTGGAGGTGAAAGGAGGGGTGGGTGCGATGGCAGAGGAGGAAGAGGCAGAGAGGAAGGAGAGGAAGGAGAGGGAAGCATTTGAAGAGAGGGAGAGAGGGATGCCAGAGGAGTATGTGCTGGGAAGAGGGGCAGGCAGGCAGCAGCTGTTCGGAGAGACAGGAAGAGAAGCAGACGAAGCAGGAAGTTGTGTGCTGAATGCGACAAGCTCAACGGCAGCTGTGGGAAGAAGGGAGAAGCTCATTCCGAAGGTGTCTCCGCGGCTGAATGAGCTGTGCACTCCGAGGCAGAAGAGAGCAAAGTATCAGACACAAACACAAACAATGGCACAGACACAGCTGATTGGAGAGGCAGCACAACTTTCTCCTGCCTCAGTCACTGCACATGCCACTTCGAGTTCTGCTTATCTTTCAGCCCAGCCATCCACACAGGGGTCGTATTACTCTCCTTCTGTCTCCTCCTCCCTCTCATCCACTGAGCTCTTCTTTGCCCCTCCCAAGCCGAAGCCGAAGTGGATCAGTCATTTCCCTCCCCCTCATCCAGACGAGCAGCTTGCATCGCACACGAAGCACCCGCTCCTCGGCAACGAGCCCTTCCCGTCTGACTCTGCAAGGCTGGCGCGGCTGGACAGGAAGGCGCGCGACCTGATCGTCCGCGTCGGCGCTGCCCCCGACCAGCCAGAGTTCAAAGTGGCCTTCAGAACACTCCGCCCATCGGATGTGTTTGCATCTCTGGGGGAACAGATACCGATTTTGTAGTGGAATAGGACGTTTTTTCTTTCTTTCTTTCTTCTTTTTTGAATGCTTTTATGTGGGCATACATATTTTTATTAAAGTTAAAAGTTGGATTTTGTACCTTCGTCTTTCATCTCATTTTTCAATAAAAGTTTTTTTTTTTGTTAATTTATATAAATGTTTTTTATAACAGTTCATCTCACTTAAATTTATCCTCCATTTCGAATATTAAAAATATTTATATTTTTATGGAAATGTTACAGCTTGTTTTGTTTAATGGAATGGAATAAATCACACAAAATGTTTGAAAGCCTTGTTATACTTCAGATCAAAAGGGTTTGCGATTTTTTGATTACTGATTTGCATTAAAATTTAAATGCGTTTTTCAAACTTTATTTTTTTGCTTTTTTATGTGTCATTGTTGAACTTTGCTCTTTCGTTTTGCATAAAGCATGGCACTTGGAAAAAACAAGAAATTGTCCAAAGGAACAAAGAAGGGAGGAAAAAAGAAGGTGTATGTAAATGTACCTTATTTATTTATTAAGTTTTTTCATCATGTAATTATTAAAAAGTGTTGATCCATTTGCGCGTAAGGAATGGTACGAAGTGAAAGTTCCAAATTGCTTCACAAACCGTGTTCTTGGAAAGACATTTGTCAACCGTTCCCAGGGAACAAGTGTGCATTAAGTCTTTGCATTACCTGAAGCATTTAACAATCCATATTTTGTGAATTTTTACTATTTATGGATATAACTTGTAATTTTTAATTTTCTGTAATTTTTCGAATAGAACTTGCAAAGGATGCTTTGAAAGGTCGCGTTTTTGAAGCATTCCTTGCTGATCTTAACCAGGGTGGTGATGTTGATCAATTCCGCAAAATCCGCTTGAGATGCGAGGATGTTCAAGGAGCCAACTGCTTGACCAACTTCCACGGAATGACAATCACAGCTGACAAATTGCGCTCAATGATCAAGAAGTGGCAAACTCTTATTGAGGCGCATGCAGATGTTAAGACAAGCGACGGATACGTTCTTCGCGTATTCTGCATCGGCTTCACACGTCACTTGAGAGGATCAGTCAAGAAGACGGCCTACGCTCAAGGCCAAAAAGTTCGCCAAATCAGAAAGAAGATGGTTGAAGTCATCCGCCGTCAATGCCAGGAAAGCGATCTTCGCGGCGTTGTTGTGAAGCTTCAAACAGAATCGATGGGAAAAGAGATTGAAAAAGTTACAAAGACAATTTTCCCTCTCCACAATGTTCTTATCCGCAAAGTGAAAGTTATCAAGGCACCTAAGATGGATGTGTCGAAATTGTTGGAATTCTACTCCGACTCACAATCTGCACAAGCCGCTCAGGCTGCTGCTCTTGAAGCTGCCGCTGTTCCTGAAACAAAGGAACCAGAACAAGAACAGGTTGCTGCATAACTAATATTTTTTTAATATCATAAAGTGCCATCAAAACAATTAACAATTTGAAAGGGTATTTTTTTATATATATATTTAAAAAAAAGATGATTTTTAGCTTTGTTTTAAATATGGAAAACTCGAAAAGAGAGAAAAATGATTCAATAAATTATTATTCATTTGTTCCACACCTGCATCCAAGTTAATTTATTGTTTCGTTTTTATTTCAAATTTATCTATATTATCAAATAGTCATAAATAATCAAGGCGGCACGATGAAAATTTTTTGTTGCATGTGTTGATAGAAAAAAAGTTAAAGCCAAAAAAAAAAAAAAAAAAAAAAAAAAAAAAAAAAAACACTTAAATTGAGAATTTATGTTTTTGTTGATTTATAGTTATAACTTTACAAAAAGAATATTCCTTTTCAAAAATTTTTGTTCCTATCTGATATTATAACATAGCGTTTTCATAATTTTTATATTTCAAAATTCTTTTTGATGTTTTTACTTTTTGGTAATTGGCTGATCCTTTTTGAAATCATACTTTCGTTCGAGTTTCAATCAAAATTTTTATCTCAATGGGATTTTGAAAATTTGAGTTTGAACTGAAAATACTTATTGTTTATGATGCAGTTCTTGCAGAAACAAAATTTTTGCAAAAATCCAATTGAGAATAAAATTTTGGTCAAAACTCGAACGAAAGTTTGATTTCAAAAAGGATCAGCCAATTATTATCGGAAAAAATTACCATTTTCTTTGTTTCAATAATTTTTTTGGTATGAACAAAAGATTGTTGTTTATTTTTTTCAAGGAAACAAACTGTTTTTTTCTGAATAAGTTCGTCAAAGGAGTGTCAAAATCTTGCAAATAGTAAATAAACAGGACAAAAAAATGTGTTTTCCACTTCAAGTTCCACTTCTTATATTCAAATCCTTTTCATTTTCATTTCGTGATTGTAATTGAAATAACATTTTTTTCTTTCAAAAATGGGGAGATATATTTCTCTTCAGGCATTTTCATAGAAAATTTTTGCACTTTTCATTAACTTTTTGAGAACAAAAAACACAATAAAAATGAGTTCATTTTTTGACATTCGTGAAATGTCACAATTCTTTATGTTTTTATTTCAACAATGCCTGTTTTCAGTTATGAAAATCAAATTTATTTTGAATTTTGAGGAAGCGAAATGAAGTTATGAGTGAAGAAATTTTTCAATGTGTTTTACAAAAAAAGCTTGAAAGTTCATATTTTCCATCAAATAATAGAATTTTAATCAGCTTTAAATATTTGTAATGAACATGAATTCCGTAAGAACAGAAAAGGAGTGAATTTTGTCTTTTATTCAATTTTTTCATTAGCATTTATGATAATTGCTATTTTTTTTTTCATTTGGGTGATTCTTTTTGAAATCATAACTTTTTTCGGTGTGCTGTTTTTTCAAAGATTGTTTGCCATTGGGTAAAGATTTTTCATTCAATTGCTTAAGACATCAGAACTGTTTCAAAAACAAATGTTTAAGTTGAATTGAAAACGATGGACTTATGAAAATGCTATTTCTCTTTTCAATGTTCATTTGTTAATATTCAAGGGAGTTTTTTCGAACCGAAAATTTTGAATAAAAAAATTTGACATCAAAATTAATCACCCATTTGTATAATTAATATTTTGTAAGAAACAAGAAATAGCGCAATAATCAATATTTCTGTAAAAGAAATGATTTTTCAATAATCAACGAGATTCAAGAAACATATAAAAATTCAATTTCAATGAAACGGAAGTTAAATGATGATTCGAAAAATGAAAAGAATGGCCAAAATTTTGTCTTATTCTTTAAAAAATAGCAGTTGAAAAAACCCAATTAGAGCAACTCCATTGTTATATTTTGTATTTTTTGGTTCGAGTTGTGATTAAGTTTTTATTTCAATAAAAAAATAAATTCATTTTCACTTCACTTAATTTATCCCTAAAATCTCTATTCATTTCTCAGATTTCAAAAACAACAGCAGCTTTCAATTTTAACAAACCAAAAGAAAAACCAAAAGAATATTAATCTTTTTGTTCGTTTGCAGAAACTTTTGTTCTAATAATAATCATCAATATGGGTGATTTTTTTTTGAAATCATCCCTTTTTTCGGTGTGTCAAATTTTAAATTTTATTTTGCAGACGGAAAGAAAATTACCATTTCCATATTCAATAAATTGCAACTGTAACTGTAGTAAACATTTGAAATGCGTTTATGAAAAAATCTATTCCATATGGTGTCATTACTTTTAAAAAGTTGATATTCAATAAAGAAAATAATTTTTTAAACAGAGAGAATTTTGAATGAAAAAGTATGAAATCAAAAATAATCACACATACGTCAACTCATGCCGGATGAAGAATCTATTTTTAACGTGATGTTTTGTGGTGATTTATTTAAAAACTTTAATTTTTAAAAAACTTATTAACAATTATTCTTTTGAAACACACATTCAATGTTGTTGCTTGAAATCAAAAAGACGTTACATTTTTCTTGTTTTTAACGAAAGGAAATATAAAAAACCTTTGTAAACAAAAATTTGGATTAGCTAATTTTGTGTTTGAAATTCAGCTCCATTCAATATTTACTTTTATTTTTCTCAATTTCAATATTTCTTTCTTAATTTTTAAACTTTGTTTTTTTGAGACTTATATTTATTCAATTACAAAATTAATAATTTCCAATTATTTTATTTGATTTTTTTTCTTAAATGTAACAAAAATTGCACAATTTTTCTAATAACGCCCATAAGATATTTAAACATTTTGATCACTTTGGAGTTTTGTTGATTAAATCATTGATTTATCTTTTACAGTGAATCATCCTTCATCGCAAGATAAATGAGCAAAAAAGCAGATGAACCCAGTTTGAAATTTATTTATGAAACAGTGTCACCAAGAGATATGAACCCTGATTCAAAAATCATGGACAAAAATGGAAAAACAGCAGCCATGCGTTGGATCTTAACAGAGGGAAAAGAGCCTCCTGAGCGTTTGCGGCACGACGTTGCAATTACTGATAATTGGGGACAAACAATGGCAATGCTATGGGTGGCATGCATAAAAACGGATCCTCCAGAATGGATGCGACACGGGAATGCTGCTGGAGACGAGAACGGATGGACTATGGCCATGTTTTGGATTCGATTTGTAAAAACAGAACCACCTTATTGGATGCGACACGAGCCTCAATTGAAGGACAAATGGGGGAAAACAATGGCAATGCATTGGATAAAATATATCAAGACAGATCCTCCGGAATGGATGAGACACGAAAATACATTCGCAGACAATTTCGGATGGACAATGGCTATGTTTTGGATTGAGCATGTGAATGTAGAACCGCCAGAATGGATGAGGCACAACAACACGCTTTGTGATGTTGAAGGAAGGACAATGGCGATGCAATGGATAGAAAATTTGAAAAAAGAACCACCTGAATGGATGAGACATGATTTTATGCTCAAAGATAAAAACGAATTAATTATGGCAATGAAGTGGATTATATATATTCAAACAGAGCCACCAGAATGGATGCGATATGGGATTACAATCGGAGACGAAGAAGGACTGGAAATGGCGAAGTATTGGATGGAATTTGTCAGAAAAAAACCACCTAAATGGATGCTCCAGGGAATGACAACAAGGGATAAAGACGGAAAGACAGCAGCGATGAATTGGATCATAAAATACAAGACAGAACCACCGGAATGGATGCGACATGATGCTACAATTGGAGATGAATATGGACTGACAATGGCAATGAAATGGATTGCAAATGTTAAGGCGGAACCTCCAGAATGGATGAGGCATAATAACACACTTGCAGATAAATTAGGACAAACAATGGCAATGAAGTGGATCGAAAATGTCAAAACAGAACCTCCAGAATGGATGCGACTCGACAATATGTTTGGAGACAAAGATGGGAAAACATCAGCAATGAATTGGATTATAAAATACAAGACCGAACCACCAAAATGGATGCGGCATAATATTTCACTCGGCGACAACGATGGAAAGACTATGGCAATGCGATGGATTGAGAAAGTCAAAACAGAACCTCCAAAATGGATGCAACATGGAATTACACTTGCTGATAATTTGGGCCGGACAATGGCCATGCTGTGGATTTATTTTGTGAAGACAGAACCACCAGAATGGATGCGTCATGGCATCACACTTAGAAACAATGATGGATGGACGATGGCAATGATATGGATTGCGTGTTTGAAAGCAGAGCCACCAAAATGGTTACGACATAGCAATATCCTTGGAGATAAATACGGATGGACTTTGGCTATGTTTTGGATTGAATATCTACAAACAGAGCCACCGGAATGGATGCGGCATGATATTGCGCTTGCAGATAATGATGGACGGACTATGGCTATGTTTTGGATAAGATTTACTGGAACAGAACCCCCGGAATGGATGAGACATGATATTACACTTGGAGACAAAGACGGATGGACAATGGCTATGCTTTGGATTTTTCAAGTTAAAACTGAACCACCAGAATGGATGCGGCATGATATTACACTTTCAGATAAGAATGGATGGACAATGGCCATGTTTTGGATGAGATTTATTGAAACAGAACCTCCAGAATGGATGAAACATGAGATTGGGATTTATGATGAAGAAGGTCTGGCAATGGCGAAGTATTGGATAGAAAATATGAAAATGGAGCCACCGAAATGGATGCTCCAAGGCATTGCGATTGGTGACAAAGAAGGGAAGACAGCGGCAATGAAGTGGATTATAAAATATAAGACCAACCCACCTGAATGGATGAGACACGAAATTACGCTAAGAGACAAACAAGGAAGAACAATGGCAATGCACTGGATAGAAAATGTTAAAACAGAACCACCAAAATGGATGAGGCACATCAATACCCTTGTAGATGAATTTGAACAAACAATGGCCATGAGATGGATTTATTGTGTTGGAGCAGAACCACCCGAATGGATGAGGCATGACACTACAATAATTGACGAATATGGATGGACAATGGCCATGCTCTGGATTGCAAATGTCAAGACAGAAATGCCCAGATGGATGCGATGTGGGAATGATTTGAGAGATAAATGGGGAGAAACAATGGCTATGCTTTGGATTATTCATGTTAAAACCGATCCACCCGAATGGATGAGACACAGCATTACACTTGCTGATAAATCGGGACAAACAATGGCAATGCACTGGATTGAAAATGCTAAGACTGATCCACCAGAATGGATAAGACATGAAATTACTCTTGGAGATAATGAAGGAAGGACAATGGCAATGCTTTGGATAGAATTTGTTAGAACAAATCCTCCATTATGGATGCAACATGAAATTTCTCATGGAGATAAATCGGGACGAACAATGGCGATGAAATGGATAGAAAACATAAAATCAAATCCTCCTGAATGGATGCTCCATGGCATTGCAATTGGCGACGAAGAAGGAAGGACAATGGCAATGCATTGGATAGAATTTGTTAAAACAGTTCCACCAGAGTGGATGCGACACGACATAACACTTTGCAGCAAAAATCAAAAAACCATGGCGATGATATGGATCGATCACACAAAAACCGAACCACCAGAATGGATGCGACATGATATTTCTCTTGGTGACATTGAAGGAAGGACAATGGCAATTCACTGGATCGAATATGTTAAGACAGAACCGCCAGAATGGATGAGACATGGAATTTCAATTTTCGACGAAGAAGGACTGGAAATGGCGAAGTATTGGATGGAATTTGTCAGAAAAAAACCACCTAAATGGATGCTCCAGGGAATGACAACAAGGGATAAAGACGGAAAGACAGCAGCGATGAATTGGATCATAAAATATAAGATCCAGCCACCAGAATGGATGAGACACGAAATTACTCTTACAGATAATGTCGCATGGACAATGGCCATGTACTGGATTGCAAACGTCAATACTGATCCTCCTGAATGGATGCGACAAGGAATTGCAATTTATGATGAAGAAGGATTGAAAATGGCTAGGCTCTGGACTGAGTATGTCAGAAAAGAGCCACCGAAATGGATGCTCCAGGACATTGCGATTGGCGACAAAGAAGGAAAGACAGCAGCAATGAGGTGGATCATAAAATACAAAACCGACCCACCCGAATGGATGAGACACGACAGTATGCTCAGTGATAAAAAAGAAAGAACCATGGCAATGCACTGGATAGTGTATGCTAAGACAGAACCACCAAAATGGATGAGGCACAGCATCATTCTTCTTGATAATTGGGGGCAAACGATGGCGATGAAGTGGATAGGAAATATAAAAACGGAGCCACCAGAATGGATGCGACACGACATTACCCTTGCAGATAAGGAAGGATGGACAATGGCCATGCTTTGGATATTTCATATTAAAAGAGATCCGCCAAAATGGATGCAACATGAAATTACACTTGCAGATAAATTTGGACGAACAATGGCAATGAAGTGGATAGAATGCGTCAAAACAGAACCTCCAGAATGGATGAGACATCTGATTACCATTTCGGATAAGGATGGACGGACAATGATCACGTTCTGGAAAAGTTTTGTTGGAACAGAGCCACCGCGCTGGATGAAAACTTGTTTTATATTTTAAAAGCGTAATTTGAAATCTAAATTGTTATTGATTCTCCAACAAAATAAACTCATTTAAATATTGGTTTTTTTAACAAAACTAAATAACCGTTTCACACATCAGTCGAAACCATTTCATTCATTTAAGATCTTCAACTAAAAATTTTAATTCTCTCTCCCTCTTCACATGTTTTTTTTTTTACATTGTCAATCCATTTTTGACTCTTTCTGGAATCATTCTTTGATTCTATTGATTCGCGGAGTGCTCTTGAATTTTCATTTGTCTTTTTTAAAAAATTAAAAAAAATAATCAATATAAATAATTATAATATCTTGTTTATGCTTTTCAATTTATAACAGCATACGTTGAAATGAACAAGTTGAACCACCATAAAAAAAAAAAAAAAAAAAAAAATTAAAAATAAAAATAAAATAAAATAAAATAAAATAAAATAAAATAAAATAAAATAAAAATAAAATAAAATAAAATAAAATAAAATAAAATAAAATAAAATAAAATAAAATAAAATAAAATAAAATAAAATAAAATAAAATAAAATAAAATAAAATAAAATAAAATAAAATAAAATAAAATAAAAATAAAATAAAATAAAATAAAATAAAATAAAATAAAATAAAATAAAATAAAATAAAATAAAATAAAATAAAATAAAATAAAATAAAATAAAATAAAATAAAATAAAATAAAATAAAATAAAATAAAATAAAATAAAATAAAATAAAATAAAATAAAATAAAATAAAATAAAATAAAAATAAATAGATATATAAATAATAAATCAATTTAATGAAAGATACGACAAAGAGGAAACAAAAGCGAAGAACAATGAGGAGAAGAAAGAAACGATTGAACTTTTGAAAGATGAAAGATTTTGATGAACATGTTCATGAAATGGAAGAATTCTAAAATTTCTATCAGCAGAATTGAGGAATCGAGGTAAGCTGCCTTGCTTTTCTCGAGCATGGGACAGCTACATTACCGAATGATGACATTAACTGCAACGTTAGCAATAACAAGAAAAACAACGTAACTGTAAACCCTTTCCAAGCACATTTGTTCTGAAGACAATGAATGTGAGTCTATGATAACTAAACAGGCATTTCACATCAGAAACATCAAATTTGCCAACCACAAGAGATCGATTAAAAGCATAAAAGGACGCATGGCGCTGAATAAACAATCAAAAACATTAGTTATTTTCTGTTTGAGCTCAACAACGAGAGCATAAGTTGGACCACGGGCGTCATATACAAATATTCAGAATAACATATTACAATCGATGAAATCTATTTAAAAAGTAAATAAAGAACTTCAAGTTTTTAGGCATTCAGACGAGAGCTTCTGTTGAGATATTTGTTTTTCCTTCCATAACCAGCTGGATTACCTGCGCACGACTTTGACTAATGAAACACAAGTTGCATAATCACTCAAAACACCTGAAACAGAGCAAACAGATTTGAAAATTTTTAGAAATGAATCTTTTCAAATATGTATTTGCCTCATCAACTTTGCGCCTTGAAACAATTCAAGCAACAGAAGTGGAGCAATCAGTGAAATAAAAAGCATTGACATATCACTACTTCGGACGACGATACAAAATGAACATACAGCACAGTTACGTTCGGAACAATGCAACATTCAAGTGTTTGCAGCATCAGTGAAGAAAGCGTCATGCTTCTCTCACGAAACTCAGCTTCTTCTAGCACGTTCATCACAGGTGGCTCTCGATTTTGTTCATTAAAGCTGCCAAAGTGGATAACTCAGCTTCCGCCTATGTATCTAGAGAACCAATTGCATTCGATAATAAAGATCATAATGACTAATCTCCTGCTATAGCAACAGTTTTCTTCTCTTCGTTCATCAGTAGTACGAATAGGGAGCAGAGCGTTGTTTATCTACAGAAGGTGAAGATGTTATAGAATGTATTCGAAAGAAAAGAAGATGCTTATTGAATATCTGGAAAATCACAAGAATTTAAAGCCTCAATGGAAACAAAATGCATTTTTCCTTTTAAATGGATGCATCATAGTCTTTTATATTAAGCTTGCTATTTTTTCCTTTTTTCTTCGATTTCGGTAGCCTCATTGATGCCCTTCTTCTCTTCTTCTCTCTCTTTTCTCAACTTTATCTTTCTTCTTGTTTCACATATTCTCTTTTTTCTTCTTCACATTCTCTTACCACAATTCTTCTTCCATTTCTCAAATGAAGATACATCTGATTTTTAAAGAGTTTTATCATTTCTATTTATTCTTGATGCTTCAACAAAAGACAATGAAGAATCTTCTGTATCATCTTACGCAAATATCATCGTATGTCTCTTCTTCTCTTTCATACGAATTTCCTTTGTTTTTACATGTTCATTTCCTTTCTCCTGTCAAATTTTGACACAAAAATTTTTAATTGTGAATTACGATCACTATGTGAATAATTATATTTTCAAATAAAAATATTAAAATTTGGGGATTTCTGAAATAAACTTTGGTCATATTATTTGAGTTATTTTTTGTATGTATTATGAGTAAATTTTCTTTAACTACATGCATTTATCTTTTGTATTTTTTAACTTTAAATTATTTTTTTTGAATTGTGTTCATTTGAGTGACATTATTTAATATAAGTAATGTCATTTTATTCTGTTGTTCAAACAGCAAACGGAAGTGACAATGAAGAAGATTTAGATCATATGATTTTAACCATAGCTCCATATATTTGCTCAAAAACAATCATGAATAAAACTGCAAATTCTTTTGATTGTATGAAAAGATTTTATTGCACTTAAAATTTAATATAACATCTCATGTAATTGAAGATTATCTTGTGCTTGATGTTAACTTAAAGAAGCTTCCATTTTGTAAAGAAATTGTTCAAACTTTTTTGGATAATAATCATGTTTGTTTTCTTTTTGAGACGAAATAATCAAATTTTGTCTTTTATACGTTTTTAAGTTTTCTATTCTCGATACAGTAACTGTTGTGCATGCTTTGCTAACACCAACTCAATTTCCACTTTCAGTTTTTTCAAACAATTCAATAAAGATGAAACTGGAAAAGTCTTTTGAAGAATATTCAAGTTTATCTGACACCAGAAGCATGCGGACATCCTCTCAAAAGAACCATTTGTTTTTATTGCTAAAGCGAGTTGTTACTCTTATTAAAATAAAGCACAACAAGTCTGTTTCTTTTTTTTGCATTTTTTCAAGGATATTTGAAAATTTTTTTGTTTGTTTTCTAAAACAAACTTTACCAGAGGGACCAGAATTCCAGTTGTTCTTGTTGTTTCGAGCTCTGCAGTTGGGCTTGTAGATGCTTCGCCTTTGCCTTCGAATAAGCAACAAGACAGCTGTTCTGTGCGCCAGCATCGCACCCATCCTTTCCGTGAAATCAGCACTGAGCTTGGCAAAGAACTCGCCAAAGCGCATTCTCTTCTCTTCATGTTCGCATCATCTCCGTCTTCTCCTTTAAATCCTGCTCCTTTCCCTTCAAAACAACCTCCGCCACATCCAAAAGCGTCTCTTTCTCACTCACTTGCAAATCTCACAAGAAAGCCTTTGGCACACCCAGCTATCTTCGCCTTCCTCCTTTCTGCTGTCCCTGGTGCCTGCTTCTTCCTGTGCGATGATCTGCCTTCATTCAGAAGTGCTCTGTCGTATGCAGTGGATAGATGCCAGCTGATTGCGATGAATGCGCCGGGAGTGATGTTGATGGAGGGAGAGAGAGAGAAGGAGAATGAAGACAAAATAAGTGGAGATGAAGGAGAATTAATGAAACACGAACGAAATGGCTATGAGGAGGAAGAAGAAGAAGGCAGAGAAGGAAAGAAGAAAACGAAAAAGAAGGGTTTAAAATTCAATCAGAAGAGAAAGCAAAAGACATCAAATTTAACTGAAGCTCAATCAAATTGCAGCAAAATGAGTCATTTGCAGTTTGCCTTTCCCATTCAGTCTGCCAACAGATCGATGTTTGGCTGGTGCTCTTTCGATAGAAGAGATGCATTTCCTTCTTCTTCCTCTTCCTCTTCCTCTTCTTATTCTCAGAACATTTATAATTCTCCCTCAAACTTTAGCGATTTCACAAAATTTTCCAAATTTTCTCCATTTTCTCCGATTTTGAAGCGGAAAAACGAAAATCTGCAGAGTTTTGCGAGAAACACACAGGATTTGCCTTTTATTCCTCTTCCTCCTCTATTTGCCAATCAACTCCACAAATTCCAATTCTTCTTCGAAAACACAAACTTAAACTCTTCTTCTTCTCTTTCGTCGTCGTCATCATCATCATTAACCTCTTCTCCTTCCAATCGTCTTTCCTTCCACTTCTTATTGCGTGATCTTAATCAGCCAACTTTTTCTGCTCCTTCAGAAATCACTTCTGTTGTTCCTTTGAATGGAAGAGGAATTGAAGATGGCAATTCATTGAATGAAATAATACGTTCTGCTTCTTTATCCACATCATCATCAATTTCATCATCATCTTCTTCTTCCCCTTCTTCTTCTTCCCTTCTCTCTGACCGTCTTCTCTCTCTCCTCTGCTTCCTCTTCTTCAAACTGGCTGCTCTGTGTGATGTTGTCATCAGAAGATGGGCACTCGACACAGACGAAGACGATGTGCTGTTTGTGGAGTCAGCAGCAAAGTGGGTGGAGGAAGGAGGGATGGAGAAGAGGAAGAGGAGGAAGAGGGAAAGAAGAGAGAGGAGGGAAAGGGAGGAGAAGGAGAAGGAGAAGGAGAAGAAGGAGGAGAAGGAGGAGAAAGAAAGGAAGGGAGAAGAAAATTTCATTCATTCATTTACACCTCAACACAACAAGACTTCTTCTTCTTCTTCTTCCTCTTTTCTTGAGCACAGCTGGCGGTTGAGTGACAATTCTGATGCAGAAAGTGACAGAGCCATTGCTTCTCCATTCATTTCTCGCTCGCCTCGCTCTTTTGCTTCTGTATCGCCTTCCCCCATTCATTCACATACCCATTCACTTTCTCATTCTATTTTATCATCATCATCTTCTTCCGCTTCTTCTTCATTGACTTCTTCTTTTTCTTCTGATCTTCCTCCTCTTCCCCCTCCTTCTTCATCTTCTTCCTCTTCATCTAAACTTCAATCTAATGAAAATGAAACCTCATTTTCTTCAAATTCCTCATCTTCTTCTGTTTTGTCTACACCTTCTCATTCACCCAGCTTCAATGCTGTTTCTACACCTCAATCGATTTATCATTCAAAAAAAAGAGAAAGAAATATTTGTTCTATTAATTCCTCCTCCTCCTCCTCCTCTTCTTCTTCTAAACAACCAGATTCATTTCAATTAACTTCATTATCTTCTTCCTTTTCTTCTCCCTCTCCCTCTCTCTCTTCTTCCTCTTCCTCCTCTTCTTCCTTCTTTCCTTTCTCCATTTTTCCTTCTCCTTCTCTTCTGAATGCAATGAAAGTGAACACACTTCTTCATTTGGATTCAGTTTGCCAGCCATTTTTTGAATATTCTCATTTAAAAAAGGAGAAAAAGGAAAAAGAAGAAGAAGAAGAAAGAGAAGAAGAAGAAAGAGAAGAAGAAGAAAGAGAAGAAGAAGAAAGAGAAGAAGTAGAAAGAGAAGAAGAAAGAGGAAGAAAGAAAGGAAAAGGAAAAATGAAAGGAAAAGGAAAAGAAGAGGAAGAGGAAAGCGAAGAAGAAGAAGAAGAAGATTATGATTATGATTATGAAGATGAAGAAGAGGAAGATGATGATGAAGATAGAAAACGCAAAGGAAAAAGAAGTAAAACAAATAAAAAAGGAAAAAAGAAAACAGAAAAAAGCAAATTGAATTCAACAAGAAAGCAGAAAAACAGTCGAAAAAAGAAGAAATCTAAGAAAATTAGTAGAAATAAAAGAAAAGGAAAAAATGAAGAAGAAGAAGACGAAGAAGAAGATGATAACAATGAAAATGAAGGTGAAAGAAAAAAGAAATCTCAATTAGAAGATGAAATGAAAGCCAATTCTTCTTCTTCTTCTTTCAGTGAAAAAAGGCTTTGCAAACATCGAATCTTTCCAGAAACACTTGATTATTCAGCTGCATTAAAAGAAATAACAAAAGGAGAGAAAGAGAAAGAGAAAGAGAAAGAAACGGGAAAAAATAAAAAGTCTAAAATAGGAAGTGCGAAACACGGAAGTGGAAGTGGAAGAGGAAGAAAAGAAGAGAAAGAAGAGAAAGACGACGGGTGTGTGATTTGTGTGATGCTTTCTGTGTTTGAAGAGTTGGTTGCATTTCTCAATGATTTTGAGGAAGAAACAAGGAAAAACATGGAAAGAATGAGGAGAAAGAGGGAAGAAAGAGAAGAGAAAGAAGAGAAAGAAGAAGAAGAAGAAGAAGAAAAAGGAGGAGGAGAAGAAGATTATGATAATGATTTTATTCTTCCTTCTTCGTATCATTTTCTGGCGGCTGCGTCTGCTTTGATTAATCTGCCACACAACTCTTTCTTTGCCGGCAAAAATGAAACAGAATTTCTTTCTCCTTTCTCTTCCCTCTCTCTCAAACATTCTTCTTCTTCTTCTTCTCCCTCCTCCTCCTCTTCTTATTTCCCTTCTTTCTCTCTTCTCCTTCGTCTTCTTTCTTCTTCTTCTTCTCTTTTAATCAGAACTCTTCCTCTTCAATGTGTCTGCCCTGTCATCCGTGTTGATGGTAGCAAACACCCAAAATATAAATTTAGTGGAGAAGAAGGAGAGAAAGAAGAGAAAGAAGAGAAAGAAGAAGAAAAGGAAGAGAAAAAGGAGAAAGAGGAAGGAAAAGAAGAAGAAGAAGAAGAGAAATATTCCAAAGAGAAAATTGATTTTTCGTTTATTTCTTGTTTGTTTTCTCGATCAGAAAAATATTTTTGTCATTTTGTTGACAAAAGAGAAGGAACGAAGAGTTTTGATGAAGAATTATTTGGATGCGAAAGAAGGAAATGTTGTGTGATTGTGGAAGATGAAGAGAAGAAAGAGAAGGAAGAGGAGAAGGAGAAGGAGAAAGAGAAAGAAGAAGAAGAAGAAGAAGAGAAGGAGAAAAAGGAAGAAGGAAAAGGAAAAGAGGAGGAAGAAGAAGAGAAGGAAGAGAATGAGAAAAGGAAAGAGACAGAGAAAGAGACAGATAGAGGAAATGATGATAATAAAATTAGACAGAAAATGGAAGAACAAGAAAAACAAGAGGAAAGAGAAGAAATAGAAGAAGAAGATGATGCATTAAATGAGAAGAATAAAGAAGAAGAAGAAGAAGAAGAAGAAGAAGAAAAAGAAGAAGATGATGATGAAGGTGATGATGAAGAAAAGAGAGAAATAAGAAATTCATTGCCAAACACACAAAATGAAGTAATTTCATCTGAAGATGAATATTCTCTAAATAAATCAAATGAACATCAAAATTCTTCATCTGAAGGGAAGAAGCGAACAAACAAACAAGAATTCATCAGAATTGGATTTATCATCTCTTCTGACACATTGCTAACTGCACCTTTGCATCTTTCTTCTCTTTCTTCTTCTTCTTCTTCCGCTTCTGCTTCAGCTTCCTCTTCCTCCTCTTCTCTTTCTTCTTCTTCTTCTCCAAACAATCAACATTTGTATCATTTCTCTTTGGATGGCCCAACTTTGCTTTCTTCTGCCAAACGAGCTATCAAAAAGCATCTTTCAAAAATTGCTTCTTCCTCTTCCTCTTCCTCTTTTTCTTCTCCATTAAATTCTTCTACTCTTTCTTCTCTTTCTTCCATCTCTTCCTCCACTCCAACCAAACCCACCAAAAACATCAGCAATTCAGAAGGAGGAGTTCATATTCTCCACATTCTTATCCAAAGAAGCGACGAAATTTGGTTTCTGACTGATTTGTCTGTCTCTCTCTCTGAGCCACGCTTTGCTTGCTCTGCTGTTCTGATTGAGGAAGGAGAGGAGAAAGAAGGATTAGAAGGAAAAGAAAGAGAGAAAAAGAAGGAAGAAAAAGAGAAGGAGAAAGAAGATAATTTCGAAGAAAAGGAAGAAAGTGAAGTTAAACGTGAAACTGTTAATTTCTCTTCTTCTTCTTCCTCTTCTCTTTCTTCTCTTTCTTCTTCTTCTCCAAACAGAACAGGTGTGTTGAGAGGTGTTCAATTTCTGTCTCTCTTCCATCGTTTTCCATACATCAGAGCTCTTCTGCCTTCTTCTGACACACAAACAGTTTCTGATGAAAGTTTAATGGCTGATTCTTCTTCCTCTTCATCCACCTTATCGTCGTCGTCGTCGTCATCATCATCTTCTTCTCCTCAAATGCTTCATCCACATTCTAATCTGGGTCCTTTCCCTTGTGTTCTCTTTGACGACACAACTCTTCTTTTCTCTCTTCCTCTTTCTTCTCTTCATCCATTTGCATCTTCTTCTTCCTCTTCCTCTTCTTCTTCCTCATCTTCTTCCTCATCTTCCTCCTCCTCCTCTTCCTCTCCTTCTTCTCCTTCTCTCAAACTTGACTGTATTGTTCTCGAATGTTTTGAAAAGCCATCTGCTGAAGTGGATGCTCCGATGTGTGTCATCAACACAAAATGTCCTCTTCCTTCGCTGTTGATTGAGGAATGTGAGGAGATGATGAAGAAGGAAGAGGAGGAAAAGGAAAAAGAAAAGGAAAGAGAAAGAGAAGAATTATTGAAGAAGAAAGAAGAGGAAGAAAGAGAAAGAGAAGCCAAAAAGAAAGAAGAAGAAGAGATTGAAAGAAAGAGAAGAGAAGACGAAGAGAATCAAAAGAAGAAAGAAGAAGAAGAAGCAAAGAAGAAAGAGAAGGAAGAAGAAGAAGATGAAGAGGAGGAGGAGGAAGAAGAGGAAGAAGAATCAGAAGAAACAGAGATGGTTTGCTTATCAATTCCTGTGAATTCGCGAGAGAGCAAAGAATTGTGGATGAATGTTGATGCAAATGATCAACAGATGAATGAAGCAGTGGAATTGTTCTGTGAAAGGAACAAGATTAAAAAGAAGCAGAAAGAGCAGATTAAACAGAAAGTGAAGAAGGAAATAGAAGAAATAAGAAGAAGGAAGGAGAAAATGATTGAGAATGAAAAGAAGGAGAAGGAGGAGAAAGAAGGGGAGAAAGAAGAGGAGAAAGAGAAAGAAGATGAAGATGAGGAGAAGGAAGAAGAAGAAAAAGAAAAATCAATTCAAAAGAAGGAAGAAGAAGAAGAAGGAGAGAATGAAGAAGCAATCGCTGAAAGTGAAGGAGATGATAGTTTGACAGTCAGCTCTGATTCAAATAGCGAAGAGGCACAATTGACTGAAGAAGTGAAAGAAGAGGAGAAAAGAATGGAAGAGGAAGGAGAAGGAGAAGAAAAGGAGAAAGAAAGAGAAAAAGACGAGGAACGTGAAGAAGGTGAAGAGAACAAAGAAGAGAAATCAAAAGTTATTTCAGAGGCAGAATTAACAGACAATGATGAGCAGCAGCAGCAGACACACAAAAGCGAAAAGAAGAAGAAGAAGAAGAGAGAATATTCGACTGTGCAGATTGATGTGCCTTTGGAAGAAGGAGAGACAGCTGCGTTGATTGTGCCATTCTCTTTTGAGAGGAAGAAAACAAGCAGAGAGGAAGAGAAGGAGGAAGAGGAGGAGGAAGAGGAGGAGGAGGAAAGTGAAGATGAGAATGAAAGAGAAGAGAAAGAGAAAGAGGAAAGAAGAACGCTTGTTCATGCATTTTGCATGGAGCATAATTTTGAAGGGAAAAAAGAAGAGATTTTGGAGAAGAAAGTGGAGAAGTTTGTTGAGGAAGCAAGAAGAAGGAAAGAAAACGAGGAAGAAGGAGAAGAAGAGGAAAAAGAAGAGGAAAATGAAAAAGAAGAAAGAGACAAAGAGAAGAAAGGAAAAGAAGAGAGAAAGAGCAAAAGCAAGCTAAATGAGGCGAATGATGCGAGCAGGGCAGTTATGGATGCTGAGCTGAAGAGAAGGCAGCAGATGGCAGAAGAGAGAAGGAACGAGAAGAAGAAGATGAACGAGAAGAAGATGAACGAGAAGAAGATGAAGGAATTGGAGAAAGAGAGGAGGAGGAAAGAGAAGGAGAAGGAGAAAGAGGAAGCATTACAGAAGATGAGGGAGGAGCAGAAGAAGAGAGAAGAAAAACATAATCAGCTGAAGCAAGAAGCAGAGAGGAAGAAAGAGGAGAGGCAGAAGGAGCTGAAGAGGAAAGAAGAGGAGAAAAAGGAAGAGAGGAAGAAAGAGGCAGAACGGAAGAAGAAAGAAGAGGAAGAAAGAAGAAAAGCGATTCCTGTGATCAAAAGAGACCCTGCGCTTTCTTCTTCTCCTTCTTCCTCTTCGTTTCGCGCTTCTTCTTTGCCTCGTGTGGCGCTTCTGGGCAAGCGAACATCACGTGCGGCAACAAAAGAAGCTTCATCCTCTCCGCCTCCTCCTCCAAAGCGCAGAAGAAACACTTCCACCCCTCCTCCTCTTCCCCGCGTCGCCTCGCTGCGCCTTTTGGCATCCAGAAATCGCTCTGTTTCTCCACTCCATTCAACTCCCACACAACAGTACAATTCTGGATCACGCTCGTCCCGTTTTGTCAGCAAGGATTTCTTGCCTCGTGTTGCGCTGATGCGGTACAGCACACCCGATGCTCTGTCTACTCCTTCTGCATCTTCTTCCACCCCCAATTCTCGCTCTCGTAGGCGTAGAAGATCGCTTCCTCCGCTTCCGCGTGTTGCGCAACTGGCATCGATCCGCCCATCTGAGTCTCAACAGCAGACGCCTTCTTCTTCTGCTGCTGGCTTCTTTGCCTCTCCGTTTTCCAGCACAAAATGTGGCTTCCACAGCTTCTGTGGCAACCAGCCAGCAGGCAAAGCGCCGTGGATACCAGCAGGGTCAGTGAGTGGGTGGAGCGAGCAGAGAGACAGAGAGTCGTTTGGGCTGGCGCTGATGCCGGGGAAGAGATGGATAGGATTGGAAGAGGAAGAGGAAGAGGATGAGAGAGATGGAGAAGGAGAGGAAGGGAAAAGGGAGAGGAGGAAGAAGAGAAAGGAGAGGAAAGAGAAGAGAAGAGAGGAAAGCGAAGAAGTTGAGAGTGTTGATAGCACTGAATCAAATGGTGGGTTCGATATTTTTGCGCAATACAAACTGAAAAAGAAGCTAAGCACACACAAAAAGCAGGAAACAAAACGAGAAAAGAGCGAAGTCAAGATGGAAAGAACTGGAAATGCAGAGGGCATTCAAGAAAGTGCAAAGAAAAACACCCAACAAGCAGAGTATCGCACTCACCCTGCTTCTGCTCCTCTTTCTGTTCGGCCTCATTCAACGCCTCACACTCCTTTCACTCCTCAGCAAGGATTCAATTCGATTTCTTCTTCTTCTTCTTCTTCTTCTTCTTCTTCTTCTTCCTCTTCCTCCTCTTCTTCCACCCCTCGCACTCGCACTTCCCGTGGGATTCCGTTGACTCCGCTCAATTCCTATCACCCAGGATTCCTTCTTCTGACGGACATTCGCTTTCAACCAGAACATAAATTTCCACCAAGCGCTGCGATGAAAAGAGCAAGAAGTGCTGAAAGGGCAAGCGAATCAGAAAAGGAGAAAAGGAGAAAGGGAGGAAGAGGTAGAAGAAGAAGAGGGAGAGGTGAAGAGAGAGGAAGTGAAAGAAATGAAATGAACAATTTGAATGAAGAGGAGTTTGAGTTTACGGGGAAAAAGGAGAAAAGTCAAAGACTCGAACACAATGTGTGATGAAGAGTTTGACAATTTGTATGAAATTGCACTGATTAAAAAAAGGAATGAAAGAAAAAGAAAAAGAAGCAGCTTAGTCGGTTTTTAATTGAAACGATGTTAATTGATAATCTTTCTCCATGTCTGACGCTTCATATTTTTAATCTCGAATTTATCTTTTTCTTGTCTATTCAAAGAATGACGGACTTTGTGTCTATCACTAAATGCTTATTTGTTTGATTGCGCTTGTTTTTTCAAATCGTTTCATTTCTTTTCCAATGCTTATTTTTTTAGTTTTTCGTTCTTTTTGAGAGCTCATGATTAATTGGCTGAAGTTCCGTTTGAATGTGTATTATGTTCACTTCATGCACATTTTCGGACGTTGTACAAATTCAAAAGTTAGTCACAATCGATCTTTTTGTTTTAAAATTCAAGTTATTTTTCCAAATTCTGGTTTTATGACAAATGATGTGCTCGATACATTGAAAAAATCTAAAGACAAGTGAAATATTTATTCCGAAAAACAAAACGCAATTCATCTCATTTTCTCAAACATTCACAAGAAATCTGCAATGCTCCATGAAAAATGTCCAGTACTATCTTTCCATAAAATCAACTTCATTAAGCTTATGATGGCGTCTTCGTATCCTTCTTCTTCCATCTTTTCCAAAAACTCCTTTTTTAAGACTTTTCTTTTCATTTCATCATTTACCATTTTCTTCTTTCCTTTCAATCGCTTCGAAACATTCAAAAAGAAGTGCAAGCATCCACATGTTTCAAATTCATTCAATGTTGGTCGTTGAATTTCCTCCAAAACAGCATCAACAGCTCCTCCTTTCAATAAGATGTCAACTTCTACCGCTCTATTATCAGCTGCTGCTCTAAATAAAAAATTGCAATAAGAGTGAATTTCTTTGTAATTATCTCTTGATGCTCTTAACACCCAAGCAATACTTCCGAAAAGACCAATTAATTCTTCATTTCTCGAACGACATTTGCGAAAATATATCTCCAATGTTTTGAACCATCTTAATAAAATTAGCTCTTCTTTTTCTTTTCCTCGTTCCACTTCATTTTTCTCCCAATCCACACATTTTGATAGCTCTTCCAGTTCTCTTGTTGTCACTCTTGCATAATGCAGTTCATTCACAATCACTTCTTCCAAGCTTCTGTCATATCTCAATCTGGACATAAAAAATAGCCAAGCAGACTGATAAGCAAGTCTTGTAAGATTTCTGCGTTCCTGTTGATGTTTGATGATTTCATTTATTTCCTTCAAATACAGTTCTTGTTCAACATCCTATTAATAAAAAATGATGAAAATAATAAAATGATATCAAAAAGGAAATAACAACGTTCATACATAAAATTGGTCAACACAACTCAAAGCCAATAAAGCCTTTTCCACTTCTTTTTGAGCTTTCTCGTTTTCATCTTTCTTCAATGCAACTTTCAGAAGGAAACGCATGCAAATTGTAAGTAATTCATAAGGTGATCCGTTTTTAAGCAAAAGATAGCATTCACAACTATCAATTAAAAGCTTTTCGTTCTTTTCTTCATTTTTCTCATCTTCATCTACAATCATTTTCTCAAATCTTCCGCGTAGCAAAGAACTATTAAAGCCATAACCCAACCAGTCCAAAAGAACTTTTCAATATCCCAAGTGCTTCAGTAACCCCATTGCATTTTCCATTTTAATTTTCTCTTCTTCAATCATTTTGTTAATTTGATTGAAAAATTCTTTGGTGAAAATGGATTTAAATCCTTCTCTGTCCATATATTCCACAATTTCGTTCATTTCTTCGATTTTCAGTTTTTACTCGTCCTCATCGCAATCTTCAAGTTCGGAAAACAATTCTTCAAAAAATTGAAAAAAGAAAGAATCATCTGCAATATATATCAATTATGATTGCATGCCAGTGGACTTTTTTGTGTTTTCTGTTTCCTGTATTTTTGAAAATATGTTGAAAACATTAAACAACAAAATTTTGATCATTCATATTGAATTCGTATATATTTAAATGGAGAAATTGATGAAATATAAAAACTCATAAAAGACAAAAAAATATATGCATTCACGCCATTCTATCTTGTGCGACATTTTCGATTTGTAATTGCAAAGATACAGAACGCTTTGTCTTTTCACTTTGATGTTATGGTTGCAATGATCGAATTATTTACTTTGAACTGGAATGAAATTGCGCAGAATAAGAATTCCGTATGTGAGCGTTACCTGTTGAACTAGAAATATTATTTTCTATTTCGACATGGATGCTCGGAAAGATATTCCCAACGACGAAATTTTGTCAGATTATTTTTGACAATTGGATTGCCAGGAGGAATACAACAATTTTGAAGATAGCAAAAAAGATGTAGTGTATGTGATTTTTATTGTTCTGTTTGTTGTGAAGGTATTTCCATCTGTATCCTTTCCAAAGCCTGGGAATCCGAATAATTGTTGAAATGGCCAATCTCCGCTTTGTGGAGCAATACGATGTGAATGGAGCTTATTATTGTATAGACATTGGGAAATAAATGAAGTTGCGCAATATACATGAATTTCATGATTTTTATTTGGAACAAGAGATGAAAACAAATTCAACTGATGTTTAAAAAATGAAGATTTTTTGATGGTATTCTGTGAAGGACAAAATCTGCACAATATTGCATAGCATTTTGGAATGTTAGGCAGGGAGAGCAGTTTGGGGTATTTTTTGGCAAGGAAAGTGGCTGGCAATATCGAGGGAAGGATATTTATCACAAAAAAGGCAAGAATTCAATGGAAAAAAGGAGAACCCCAAAATATCAGTTTTATTTATAAGGTTTTCCTGTTTCTCGGACTGCGCTGGGCAGACATGGAAAGCGATGAAATTCTATTTCTGATTCCGCTTTTGCTTCAAAAGAAAGGAGAAACAACAACTGCGAGACATTCAATTGTTAAGTATTTTTTAGCAATCGAAGGGCATTCACGTCAGCCGCTTTTGGATTTCATTTTTCGAAGGTTCAGCCATTTTGAACAAAAGAGGCAATTTTATATTGAAACATATTTCCTTCGGAGTTGGTGCAATGGAAGAGAAATTGGAGTCATCATCCTATTCAACCTTCATCGTCATTCAACAGAATGCTTATTATTGCATCCCTTTTATATGTTTGTGCATGTGCCATTGGCTTTCTCCTCTTGAACGTCGAAGAATTAGTTTCTTCCAGACTGTGATATGCAACACGAGCACAGCTGAATGAATGCCGACTTTTTTCATCTATCTTCGTCAGAGTTGAAATGAAGAACAGCAAACTCCTTCAATTCATAATCATCGCATCTTTCCTTCGTCTTCCAAGCATTTCATTGGCTTCTGATTGTTTTCACTCACACAGGCCAAAGAGTTGTACACTTCAAACACAAAAGACGAATTTCTTCATTCTTCTTCAACAGCTTCACTTCATCTTCCTTTGTCGTCCAATTTTCTTTTTCTCCATCTTCTCTTTCGTTGGCTCATAATCCTCAACTAAAACAACGATTTTCTGTTTATCTGTATTTCTTCGAAGCTTCTTCATTTTCTTCTTCTCAGTTGTCTTTTTCTGCATTTCCATTTTTTATCTTTTCTTTCACTGAATGGAAAAGCATCAATTTCAGTATCGTTTCAAGTTCAAGCAGCAGACAATAAAACCTCCCCAAACTGATTTCTTCTTCTTCTTCTTCTTCTTCTTCTTCTTCTTCTTCTTCTTCTTCTTCTTCTTCTTCTTCTTCTTCTTCTTCTTCTTCTTCTTTTTCTTCTTCCTCTTCTTCCTCTTCTTTATTCTTCTCATATAATGCATCATCTTCTTCTTCTATTTCTTCTCTTTCCTCTTGTTTTTCTTGTTCTTCCATTTTCTGTTCTTCTTCTTCTTTTTCAGAACCTTCATTACATGCTGCATCAGCGGACGAGTCGAAAAATGCAAATGGAGACGAGGAAGAAGGGGGAAGCGATGGAGCAATTTTTTTAAGACTAAAAGCTGAGAATAAGTTGAAAGCATATTTGCAGACTTATTCCTTTGACTGAGATTCACACTGTCATTTGAATCCGTTTTATAAAGACAAGCGATAATTCTGACAACAAAAGGCGAATGCTTCGGAGATGATCAGGCGGAATATGCAGAGCAAAAAAAGAAAGAAAGAACGATAGATAGAAAGAATGAAGCACATGAAACAAAAGTGGTTACAGCAATAGGCAAACAGTTCTCAGTTTATGTACTGCAACTCTGTTGAAGCGCATTTGTGTTGAATGATTCCTTTCTTTCCTTTTTTTATTCGCAGTTATTGAATCGTCACCAACTTCTTCCCAACCATATTTTCAATTACACCCATTCGATCTTCACAGAAGCGAATTCTACGAATGATATTTCAATATCTTCTTCTTCAATAAACTCATAAAAGATTTATTAAGATTATAATTCCTTCTTTCTGATCATTTTTTTTTTCATTGAAAATTCCGAAACTCAGTCGAAGACAGACGTATCAAGTGGAATTGAAATGAAACACGCCAAATTTACAAAAGAAGCACACACAAAGGCAGCAAATACAAAGAAGAAGAGTCGGGGGAAAGAAGTGAAAGATGAATGTTTCATTTGGAATTTGCATAAAAGTGGGCATTTCAATGAGAATTTAGCAACTTTTTCTTTTCAATTGAGTACTTTTATGATTATATAGAAAATCAAATTATTAAAGGAAGAAATATTGGGAAACCTCATTTTCAAATTCCCAAACGTCTGGAAAGCCTATCCTTCATGAAATTTTGCTTTGAAGAACACTCAGCGAATTTTCTTCAAATTTCTCTTTCGATGGAAAGAAAATGAAGAAAATGGGAAGGAAAAATTTGAAAAGAAATTCTATTTCAAAGGCTTTCTCTTAAAAGGTTAAACGAAAATTTACTTCTTGTTTGAATAATAATATGAAGAATTATTATTATATTTGTTTATGGAATTTTGATCTGAATTTAAATTTGATGAGAAGGGGTTATGGGGCATAATATTTTTTGCATTTTTAATGTGAACAGAGAAAAAATGCCAACATGATAGTATATAAAAAATATACATTTTAAAAAAATATTTGTATCACATCATGAGTTAAATATAAAATATTTTTTCAATTCTATTTGTGTTTGTCTTTGAAAAAGACAATTAGTTTCTTAATATAAAAATTCACTTATTTTCTTTTTTTGAAAAAGAAATCCACCAATACTTAAAGAATAAATTATCAAATTGCAGATAAATATATATATGTATATATATATATGATTCTTTTTGAAAAGTCGCAAATGTTTTATTTTCAAATAAATCAAAATTTTCACATTTTGCTCAAATTTATGTTTTCACTCACGAATCTTCTTCAGAATGCATATAATAGCATTATCCAGAAATAGGCTCCATATTAGTAAAGTTTGGTGCATGCAAACAAAATTTTTAGCTAAATTTGTAATTATTGATTTATTTGAAAATCAATCATTTGCGACTTTTCAAAAATAATCACCCCTATTTATACAGTCAATACAATATATAATCACAACGAATATAATCACATTCGTTAATATTCACATTTTTCCATGCACCGACATTTTTGGCCAATTTCTCATTCATTTTCCATCGCATATAATCACAGGACTGAAAATATATTATCCCATTTTTTATTATTATGGGGGATTTTTGCTATGAAAAATCGAATTTCTGATCAAAATTATGAATTTTTGATATTTCAATATTATGTTTTAATAAGTCTGAATAACATAACAAAACATGAAAAAATGTAATTTCTATTGAAAAATGTGTTTTTGAGGAATTCAACTAAATTAAAAACTCGTACCAAAATTAATTAATGAATAAATTGATATTTATTTTTTCTATTTTAAGTCACTCCGCATACAATCACAATCGGATTTTGTCACAAAAAGAAGTGCAAAAATTAAAGTGATATTATAGTATTTTGACTGAATTCAAATGTTGGGTCCTATGATTCATAATTAAGATGGTTCCTTTTAATTCCACCTTTCTTAAAAATTTTCTCTAAAAATTATTTTCCGTGCATTACGCATGACAGGGCGTCGATCTGGAGACACCCCAGCAATTCTTAACCTTCTCTTAATCATGGCACTTCGACAGCGCAATTTAACAACTACTTTTCCTTCAATAGGTGTCGCTCTGCGCTGATTCTTACCATCATTTCGATGGTGATCGTCTTTCCACGGAAACTCAGCCACATTCCTATTCCTTATGCCTTTCCAATTCAAGAACTCCCATTTTCTAACTGGATTTTTTTTCCAATTAACCATTTTTGATCTAACCCTTAATTATTTCCGACCTCTCAGAAGTCTCAGAAGTTGCCGATAGGTAATACTAAACTATCGGCAACTAATTATGGGTTCGGAAAAATTTTTGATCTGACCCATAAAATAAAATATATTTATCCTTGATGTCACTACTTACAAACATGAGAGGAAGAGCATGGTGTTTTACACTAAACAATTATACAGATGCAGAATACGAAAAAATAAAACGAATAGACTGCCGATATCTAGTAGTAGGCAAGGAAGTAGGTGAATTAGGAACTCCTCATCTACAGGGCTACGTATACTTCAAGAACCAGAAAGCATTTAATACTATCAAACATATAATAGGGGATAGAGCTCATCTGGAAACTGCAAAAGGATCTCCCGAAGACAACAGGAAATATTGTTCAAAAGAAAATAACTATTTCGAAAAAGGAGAACTGCCACAACAAGGGAATAGATCAGATATAGACAAAGCTATATCTATGATTCAAGAAGGGAAATCAATAACAGAAGTAGCGAAAGAAATGCCTAAACAAATAGTATTGCATGGAAAAGGACTAACACATCTACATAATATATTGCAAGAAGAAAAACAAGGCGATAGACCAGAAAGAAGAGAAACTTACTGGCTATGGGGTGAAACAGGATCTGGAAAGACTACCTACGTAAAAAATAAAGAAAAGGAATTAAAGGAATCATTAGGTTGGAGATGCTATAACTGGCCAGTTTCTCCTGGCTTTTTCACAAATTACACTAATCAAGAAATTGCAGTTTTTGATGATTTCGATCCTGACATTATGGATTTCAAAATGTTCTTAAAGATAACAGACCCATGGTGCAATCCTGCGATTAACACAAAAGGTGATTCAGGTACATTTACTTCGAACCTAGTATTCTTTACAGCTACAGAACCTGCTGAAACAATTCTAAAAAAATGTGTAGCTACAAAAAGTCAGATGGGTCAAGTAACAAGAAGAGTAAAGAACATTCATGTTCCTTATGACCTAGAAGAACCTAATGAATTAGATGAAACACTTCCCACTCAACCAGATAATGAAGATTTTATTAATCAACTTTAATTTTTATTTGCTCATTTTTCACATATCTTAATTTGAGAGTATTAACATGCGTATTATTAATAAAATGAAACGTTTTTCTTAAAAAAAAATTAATTATCATCTTTTAAAATAGTAAAATTTTTGGTATGAACAGGGTTCATACCGGAGGCGCCGGTTTCACCCGCGGGTTCAATTCCGACTGAACCACTGTCCACAGCTAACGCTATATTAGGTTGATTATTTTTACCCGTATCAGGTATACCAGGAACATTATATACAGTTGTTTGATTAGCAACCAATGGCATTCCACTTGCATATTTCCAATAGGAATTCCTAACAGCCCTATAATTCACTTGTAATGAAGCAGTTTGAGCTGCTCCATACAGATTACTAAATTTGTCTTCAGGCCCGAATCCAGCTAACATAACTATTGTATAATGCCAATAGTCTATATCTAGATTATCATTAAATCTATCATGACGATTAGGATAAACATTAAATTTAAATTCAGTGGTCCATTTCGTTTCATCACTAACACGTAGCAATTTATCTATATACAACTGTGCACCTAATTCACGAAGCCATCTTTTCTTAAATCCCGAAACATAACCTGAAGTTGCAAGCCAAGGATACTTAAACATAGACCAAATTTTCTGACTAATTTCCATATTTACATAATTACCCCAACGACGAAAAACTAATACACGAATATACGCATGACTGAAATCAGTCAACGCATATTGATCGCCGGAAAAATTAAAATATAACTCATGTCGTACTTTATACAATATATAATCACATTTCGGATCAGTTTGTGTAGGCGACGCTGGATTAATATTCACAAGAAATACAGCATTATCAGGATATGAAACTAAATTTGTATCATTTTCATAAATTGGCATATTATATGCAAAAAACCGAGAAGAAAATACGGTAAAAGACTGATATATAGGTGGACGATTTTTATAAATCCAACTTAAATATCTATATCTTCGTCTTCTATATCTACGTCTACGAATTTTCCTCATCCTATAACGATACCTACGTCCACGTTTATGGATTTTCTTTCCGCTTCCAGTTTGCTTGATCTGCTTCCAATTTTGCACACGACCTTGCCCTGTAGCATTAAGGTTAACCCTACCTTTAGACAACCTTAAAGATCTATCACCACTCCTAATCCTATTAATCATAGACCGACTCATAGACCGACCTAAATTAATAGTAGAATGGGATAACCTACTTCTAGTTGCTGCAGGTATAGACCTATACAAAGAAAAAGCAGAAGATGCAAAACTTGGAATACTTCTTATTAAACTTGATGCTAGTGACATGTAAAAATGCAAAGGAAAAATAGGAATTTTATGATCAAATTCTAGAATTATAAAATAAAATTATGGTTAATAAAAAGTTACATCTCTTAAAATATATGGATTATTCCAATCACCATGAAATTCATAAAATATTTTATTATGATTTCTCAAATAAACATTAAAATTATTCTTCATATATTGAAGATAAAATCTTCGCCAAGCTAATAACTGCCTTTCTCTAGATCCTTGCCTTCTTAATGCTCTAGGTCTTTGTCTATTTCTATATACCATCCTATTATGCACTGAAGCAAATTGCCTCCATGCTCTACGATAAACAGCTTCCAATGAGTCAATATACATCATAGCATTCTGCATCTGCATTCCCCAACACCTAGTAAAACGCGGTGCCCAGTTCTCACTGACATCTTCCTCATACGCTTGCAACGTAATAGGAACAGTCATGAACCACATGTCATCAGTCCATTCGTCTTCGTTCATTTTTTCGATCATACCCTTAATATTTTCCAAGATCTCACAAGTCTCAGAAGTTGCCGGTAATACTATACGGCAACTTCTAAATAAATTAGGGGTCAGATCAGAGAACCCATAATTTAATATTTAAATTTCCAGGATGTCATTATTAGAGAACATGCGTAGTCGTGCTTGGTGTTTCACTCTAAATAATTATGCAGAAGAAGACTTCGAAAGAATAAAACACATTGATTGCAGATACTTAGTAGTTGGCAAAGAAATCGGTGCTTCAGGAACTCCACACCTTCAAGGGTATATTCATTTCAAAAATCAAAAAGCCTTCAACACAGTTAAGCACATGATAGGTGACAGAGCCCATATAGAATCAGCTAAAGGTACCCCAAAAGACAATAGAAACTACTGCACTAAAGACAATGACTTTTTCGAAAAAGGTGAACTACCCACACAAGGAAAAAGATCCGATATAGATGAAGCTATATCAATGATACAAGAAGGTAAACCCCTAACTGAAGTAGCCAAGAAAATGCCTAAACAGATCGTTCTACATGGTAAAGGACTTACTCACCTAAGTAACCTAATGCATGAAAATCTAGGTTAGGTTAGGGGAAAACACGACGCATCCAGAATCTTGAAAGGCGTTTTTCTCGCCGGGGGAGGGGGTGCGGGAGAAACCGAAAATACTGGGTGAAGGTGCTTGCCCACCTCCACCACCAGGCAGGCTTTGGTGAGGAACAGACACCGCCCCGAGGAGCTGTGGCAATCTCAAAAATAAATTTGGACAACCGTAGGCTGCACAAAAACAAACCCTAACCTATCTCAGACCCATAATTAATTTTCTCGCTTTTCTCCACTCAAAAAACTTTTTTTCGGAAAATTGTATGACAACTCGATATTAATGCAAATTATAAACTGTCATAGGTGAAAAACAAAAGAAAAAAGCAAAAGGATGCAAAACAAGGAAAAATATTTCTGAAAAAAATGTCAACCAGGTTAGGTTATTTGACATCCCATATCAACTTGCCTGAAAAAATGAATTTTTGAAAAATTTCTATGGAATGCTGCCAATTTGGAAAATAAACATTTTTTACATGTTTATAATTAATTAACTCAATTTATATTTATTATCAAAACGGTTTATCACGAAAAAATTAAAAATTCGAAAAAAATCAAAAATACCATAAAGAAATTTTTTATTTTTCAGTCAACAAAATTATCTCACGAATGAGATGATATGACTAAATAAAAAGCATGCAGGTGGTAATCATAATTAAAATGAAGTGCTTTGGCGGGATGTTCGCAGCGCGAAGAGGAAAAATTGCACATGCCGAAAAACCAGGTTTGACTTCTTGTTTTTTCAATAATTTATACATAAAACAAAATAAATATTACATTATTATCATATTAATAATAGATACAATTGATAATCACACCGTTTTTATGCTATTTCATCTTAATTTTGAAGATTTTTTACAACTTTGCAAAATTTGACATTTCAGTCAAATTAGACTGAAAAAATCAGTTAAATGAAAAACACTGTTTGCTCTGTTATTAACGAAAATTTATAATTGATAAACTTTATTATTAATTTTTAACATCAATAGAATCCTTTTTTACAAACAAATTCAGTATTTTGTTGTTTAAATAGCAAAATTTAACAAATGCTGTTTAAATAACAGATATATCCTATAAAAATTGCTATTATTTTATATCTCACTCACAATTTTTTAAGATCTTGTCTTTTTCATTTCTATACCACAAAAATATTAAACTGCAATATAAAAATCACCGTTTTCTTTCAAAAAAAGTGAATTTTTATAAATTTTAACAAGAAATGAAGGAAAAAAAAGAATAGATGTTATTGTCGCAAATTTTAGAAAAAAGACCATGGATTGAATGTTATATTTTCTTTTGAAAAAAGAAAATATCCATTCAATCATTCAACAAGCAAAAACTTTAAAAAAGAAAAAGATTAAAAAAATTATTTATCAATAATGCTAACATGTTTTTGAATGAACTCTCATATATTCAAAATAACAGGCTTGATACAATTTCTACGAAGTTTCTTTAAACAAAAATTAGTTATTGCTAGTTTATCTTTTAACTGTTATCAAAGTGCATTGTAATATCGGCTATATTATTTCAATCCAAATGTTTGCTAAAAGTATTCGTTCTGTTTCCCTCATTTCTCAATGAAAATTGTTAACTCGAAAAAAGTAAAAGTCAAACCTGTATTTCATAAGATACGGTGATATTCTCTTCAACATTGTTCTTGGACACTTCTTCATTGCTTCGTTTATTTGTGCATTCGCCTGAAACAATATATCTTTTATTGTTTTAAGATTGTATGTGAGGAAAATGAAAAATGCGGTTAACTAATTGAAAAAATTGTTACACACTTTCAACATTTCATGGTTTGCAAGGTGATGTTAAAATCATTTCAACATTTCTTTGTTTTTAAGGAATGTTAAAAATTCGTTCAAAGATTTTTCATTTATTTAATCCCTCATGATCCGATAACCAAAAGGAAGTATTTTTAAATTGCATTCAATGATAACCAATAATGTGGGAGAAAATGAATTGAGTTTGTATTAAATATTTTGTTTTTGGACTTTTTTTATTTGAAAAATTTTTGTTTGAAGTTTCGAAAGTTGATACATGATAATGAAATGCTTATCACGTATTTTTTGCAGTTCTTTTCGTTCTATTTACGTTCTTAAATTCAGAGTATCGTTTGAATTGTTCTTTTGATTCTTATAATACGATAAGCCATAAGATTATTAAGAAATGATTTTTTAATATCTCAAAAAGTGACACTTTTATTTTTTCTTGTTAAGCTTTTATATCTGTTCAGAGGTTTTAATCATTCTTCACAAACATTGAATATGTCTCTTTGATATTTATTTTTTATGAATCCGTTTAATAATTTTATTTTAATCGAAAGACAAAAGTTTATCTTTAACTTTTTTATTTTTCTTTAATTCATTTCATTCTATCATAAAAATGCAATTAACAGTCTTTCAAAATTAATATATTTTATTTATTTCATTGATGTGAAATGAATAGAAGGTGATTTGAGAAATAAATATAAAATAAATGGAAAATCAAAAGTTGCACAATTTTCTCAATTAATTGATAATAAAAAACTGAAAACAAAATGTTAAACAATTAAAGTTTATGAATGACAATCAATGCAACGATGTGGCTCAACATTGTTGTTGCCATCTTGTTCGTTCAATGAACTATTCTTTAAAAAAATGATCATTCTTCATCAAGAGTAGTTTTCTTTATTCATTGATCCAATTTCGTTGACACTACAAAATTCTGTTTTTCAATGTTTCTGGCATTCTTATCATATTCATCAGTGAGTTCAAAGCTGTATCTTCGATCGTTGACAATCATGAATCCTGCTTTTCTGAAAAACCATCTTTATTTAGGTTTCTGGAAATTAAAACGTAATTTCCAAAAAAAAATGAAGATTATTTATAATAATTATCAAATAAATATACAATTTTTCATCAGTAATACCTTCGATAGCACTTTTAATCATCTTTTCAGTCGAAATATTGTTTTTTTTGGTTCATAAACTCCACATTGATCCGCATTTTGAAAAAGTGATTTTCATTCCCATTTTGCATATTAAAAGAAATAGATATAAATAAGATAAAAATTGTATAATTGACTTGAAAAAAAAGATGTACAATTCAAACGAAAGTGAGCAAAGGCGAATGTTTGATCTTTGTTGTTTTCATTTTTGTCATTGTTATTTCCATTCCACTAATAAAATAGCAACTACGGATTTTGTCACAAAATTGTGTTTTTCGCTGAATATGTTTGTTAGAAGTTGATATATGTTTTATTTTCTCTTTAGGAAGAAACGATGCAATTCGAAGAGGTAGACAAAAGTGTTCAAACAAAGTCGAAGAAGAAGTTGGAGGAGTGTATTCACCATCA